>NW_020864432.1:0-74925 GCF_003713205.1 Coffea eugenioides | reverse complement strand
GGGAGCTATCCACGGCAAGTCCCGGAACGTACGGAGGTCGGACTACTCAACAGGTATAAATGGTAACGCATACCTACTGTACAAGGTACGCTCTCTATTGGCATTGGACCCCGACTGCTTTACCATAGGTCCTTCCTTTCCTCACCGGAAAACTAACTTGACCGTCGGAGTACCCTCGGGGACCACCTTGAGGCCCCCTTTGAGAGACCACTTCTTTCTGTTTTGCAGGCTTGGGACGGGCTCTTCCATCAGCACTCCGAGCTTATCAGGTCAGCTCGGTCAGGGGAAGTTCCGTGCTTCTTCAGTTGGCGCCGTCTGTGGGAACTCGAAGGTACGAGTATTTGTGTTGATGGCGAGGACGCGTTCCAAGCGAACCATGGACAACACCGACCCCGGGGCCGGTGAGGGATCCCGGCGGTTGGAGACCGAGGCAGCCCGAGGCGCCGGGGGCTCGACCCTTTCGGGGGAACGGAAGCAGCAGATATACCAATTTGTAACCGAGAACCTCCCCATGCTGGAAGATATAATCCGGCAGGCGAAGGAGGGGGGTGAGACTGGCGGTGCGCAGACCTCTAAGGCGAAGGGAAGGGAGTAGGAATCGCTCCTCATCCCCTCAGAGGACGAGTCACGGGACCAGTCCCCCAGGAGGAAGCGACCGCGGACTCCTCCCAAGCCACGAGCCTCGGTGGTCGGGGACAGTGAGAGGTATTCTCGCGACCGGTCCGCCGGGGACCGCTTGAGGAACCCCTCCTCGTGGAAGCTCGCGAGGAACGAACCGGAGCGATCTCCCGTCCGGTCCATCCAGAGCCGGCCGCGGGATCCTCCTTAGTGGCAGCCCGTCCGGGACGAGCTCGAGTAGATCCTGCGGCCCCAACAGTATGAGGATAACTACGCAGCCTCGCCCTTTACCCGAGAGGTAGAGGACTACCCGTTACCTCGGAGGTTCAAGATTCCGAACATCGAGCTGTACGATGGTTCGACGGACCCGGAAGACCACCTCTCGGTCTTCATGACGCACATGCGTCTGCAGACCGCCGCGGACGCACTCCGTTGCAAGACCTTCCCCATGTTTCTTAAGGGAAAGGCACGGCTCTGGTTTCAGGGCCTGGCGCCGGGGTCCATCCGGAGTTTCACCGAGCTGGCCAGACAGTTCGCTGCCCAGTTCGTCTCCTCGAAGACTTACTCGAAAAACGCGGCTCACTTGATGGCCGTCAAGCAGAAGCCGGACGAGTCCCTAAAGAATTTCATGACGCGCTTCAACACAGAAAGCCTGCAGATCAGGGACAAAGATGAGAAAGTGGTCATGGCTGCCTTCATGAACGGGCTAAGGGTAGAGGAGCTCTACTACAAGCTCGTCGAGCAGCCTCCCAAGAATCTGGGAGAGCTCCTGAATCGGGCTCACGCTGCTGCCAACGCAGAGGAGGCCGGCCGCCTGAAACGAGAATCAGATCGGGAGCTTGGGGACCGGAAAGGACGGGCAAACCACCCTGAAACTAAGGACGACCAAGCCAAGAAGAACGTCTTCGATCGCCTCTCCAAGGATAGGGCCCCCGCTCCACCGCCGCTCCCTGAAAAAGGATACACGCCCCTAACCCGGCCAAGGGCGCAAATCCTGGCTGTCATGGAGACAGAGGGCCTGGGAGACCTGTGACAGCCCCACCTTCCCCTAAGGCGAACCAAAGAGGTTAGCGGACTGCCTGCCCAACTCTCGCCAGGACTAACGGTGCAGTATAAAGCGATCTATCACGTTTGAAACTTATAATGCGCGCAACAAGGCAAAAGGGCAAAATATCCCAAAATAAAAGAAACGAACTCCAGAGTCGGCCATGAATAGTAACCGACCCGTCCGAAACCCAACCAAGCATCGAAAAACATATACAACATAACATTAGCCATTTACAAGCCACAACGGCAAGCCAAAACCATTCACTAAGGAAGTACACATTCGATTTGCCTATCAAAAGGAAATGAATCCCGTGATACATTAGGGTTTCACTTCAAGAGCTATACAAAAGACATTTACAAGCTCAGTATGGCAATTGACTATCCAGTCCATTTTCAAAAGCAATTATATTCCTGTAAGGAAAACAAATAACACGGAATGAGCCAAAGCCCAGTGGTATACCACCCAATAAGCAATCAAAGTCATATAAGAATGAACCTTCATTTAAAGTGCGTAAATAAGCAATGAAGCAAAACGGTAAAAGGATACGGTCGGCTCTCAAGAGCCCGTTTCCACGCTTGAAATCTTGAACCAACCTCATTGACTCTCCGTCAATGTTATAAAACCAAACCGTAGACAACTCTTTACATCCATTCCTTCCATCCATCATACCCCAACCGGGCCCGCACTCCATTTCAGTAGCTTTTGGTAATACTCGAGTTTACCGGAACCAAGGGTCTCATTACCACAAGGTTCCCCAGTACAGTCCCCGTGGCAATTCAATCTTCACGACCAAGCCCTCGCCGGCTCGATCCAATTGACTACCAAACGGGGTTGAGCTCAGTAATGCATTATGGCCGTTGGACATCGTCCAAACGACATCAATTCAGTTTCCATGAAATGGAATTCACTAACCAATATATCAAGTTCAGTAATGCAATAAGACGGTAACCAATCAGTGACAATATCAAAGGAGGTGAGGGCTGTCAAGTACACCCTCACCTTGATCAATTTCAATATCCAAGTAAGCCATTAAGGCATCACATAACATTTAACAAGCCACATAGTAATCCATCAAGTGAGTAGTATACTCACCAAGCAAGTAAGTGGTATTTCATGTACCACGATCACCAAGCCGTCGAGCACTACCTTCAAGCCCTAGAACATGGAACACATACAATGAGACTCGAGAACGAGTCACCAAACAATGCTAAACACAACCCCAATAGCGTTTCACATGCATAAGTAGGCATGATAGCAAACCAGAAATTAAGATATGGCCTTAACTTAAGCCTCGATAGAAAAACCGTGTTTGATCTTATAATGCGGTAATGGCGTCAAATTCCCTACGGTTATCGGTTGGGGTTGTAAGACCCACCATTTCGAAGCTATGAAACAGGGCTACAACAATGTAGAAGGGCACTCAATCCAGTTCCTAGCTTAACTAGGTCAAAATTGCAAAATACTAAACCAGAAATACCAAAACAGGTTTGCAAATCACCAAAAACTGTAATCAGTATATCTCAGTCCATACAAGTCCAATTGCCGAAATTCCAAAGGCATAAGTTAGCTAAGTCATCCAGCTACATTGCATCAGAAGACACCAACTCCAAAATCCAAACCAATTCCAGTCAAAATAGACAATTACTATCGCAGTTTTCGCATTCTGTCCAAAGCAGAAAAGCTACAGTAATTTCGTCATATCTCACTCCACACTAATCCAAATAACCTGAAATTTTGCAGGCACATCAAACTCACCAATACCTACAACTTTCATGTTTTGAGAAAAGTCAAATTCGGCCTCTAAACCTATGATCAAAAACCGGACAGAATTGGGGAATTAAGAACCCTAACTTTTCAATTTCACACCAAATCCAAAATTGATTGCATTTAACTAGAATTCACACTCACTAGAGTCATTTCCAACCATTACAATCCATCATACAAGCACCCAACATCAAGATCATATTAAACCAGAAAAATCATCAATAAAATGAAAAACTTCACCAAATCACTTCAAACCAAGAGAAAACCAGAAATTTCTGCACTTCAAGCACTACTAAGCATAATTTAAGCTTCATAGGGTGTAAGAGGGTGTTCAAGCTTCACTTACCAAGAAACAAGAGAGAAGAGGTTGTTGAACACCTTAAACCTTCAACCAAGCTTCAATAAACAACTTACTAGCACTAGAAGGTAAGATTGTATGGAATGGAATTGGATGTAACCAATGTTTTTGGTTGATTTGCAACAAGTAGAAGCTTGAATGGTGAAGAAAGTTTCTTCCTTCCTTGCTCAAGGTGGCCGGTCAACAAGAGAAGAAAAATGGTGATTTTTGTGCATTTTTTTGATATATAATCCTTTGGTCAAAAAAGTCAAAATTGGGAATAGTAATTCTTAAAAAACTTCCAATGAGGAGGTGACACTTGTCACCTCCATAAATGCATTCTTATCTTTCTTTCCTCTCTCACATCAATCACTTCACACATTCTACTTATCACTTAACACCCGATAAATTTTAAACAGTATCCGAAACTTAACCTTATTGGCCGAATTTTTCCGACCTTTTCGCACTAGTGGGTCCCACGTCCACTATTTACTCTTAATTTTCTAAAAATTCTCCAATGCTAGAAAAATCATCTTAAAACTATAATTGCTCATAAAATCCACTAAGAAAATATTTCTAAGCCAGAAAATGCAGAAAACATGCAATTCAGGGGAAATAAACCCTAGGATAATAATTAGGGTTTTATGGGTTCTCACAAGACCGGCTGCCCAAAATGGGCACGCCTCGGAATAAGAGGAATCAGGACCGGTACTGTGCCTTCCACAGGGACGTCGGGCACGACACTGAGGGGTGTTGGGCCCTAAAGAGGGAGATCGAGGACCTCGTTCAGCGCGGTTTCCTGGGTCGTTTTGTGCGGCAAGGTCGCCCCGGCCAGGAGCCCGGACGCGCCTACCGAGGAGAGAGAGGCGATGGTCAGCACCGTGACCGACCTGATCGGCGGGGTGCGCCCCGGGGTTATTCACCCGACCAGGATGCCCAGAACTTGGCAGGGGTGATAAACACCATCGCCGGCGGTCCCACAGGGGGGGACAGCCATGCAGCTCGGAAAAGCAAGCGATCTCCCCCTGAGGGGGACGACTCCCTAAAATGCCTGCGCATGGACGAGGAGATCACCTTCGGGCCGAGGGACGCGGTTCCCCTAGCATCTGGGAACCATGAGTCCATCATCATCGATGTCGTGACCAACAACTATCGAGTGAAAAAGGTATACGTCGACCAAGGGAGTGCGGTCGACATTATGTTCTATCGGGTGTTCAAGGAGCTCGGCCTGGAGGAGGGACAGCTGACTCCTGTGCGGACACCTCTGGTAGGCTTTACCGGACCGCCTGTCCACCCAGAGGGAATGATCAACCTGATGGTCACGGTGGGGCAAGCCCCCAGGTGCCGGACCATCCCCGTCAACTTCGTGGTGGTCAAGCAACCATCCCCGTACAACATATTCCTGGGCCGGCCCGCCTTGAATGCCCTCCGAGCGATCCCCTCAACTCTCCACCTTAGCGTCAAATTCCCCACCCCGGAAGGAATTGCCGAGGTACGGGGAGATCCGGAAGCGGCTCGAACTTGTTACCTCGCCCTGCTCAGAGGGCATGAGAAGGTGGTCGCCCAGACGGTCAGCTTGGAGCCCTATATCCCGGGGGAGGAGGAGCGGCAGCTGGATACTCCGGATGTGATCGAGGAATTCCCGCTGAGGAAGGGGAGGCCTGACCAGACCATCCGCATCGGCGCATCACTGCCGCCCAAAGAGAATGACGACCTGAAGGCCCTCTTAAGGGAGTACGCCCAGGTTTTTGCTTGGACGGTAGAGGACATGCCGGGGATTCCGACCGACCTGGCGGTCCACCACCTTAACATAGACCCTCGCTTCTAACCGGTGAAGCAGAAGAAGAGAAACTTCGCTCCCGAGAGGAATGAGGTGATTAGGAAGGAGGTCGGGAAGCTGCTGGAATCCAAAATCATCATGGAAGTCTACTACCCGACCTGGTTGGCCAACCCTGTTCTTGGTAAAAAAGGAGACCACTCCTGGAGGATGTGCGTTGACTTCACAGATCTCAATAAAGCATGCCCAAAGGACTGTTTCCCCTTGCCGAGGATCGACAGGTTAGTAGATGCCATGTTGGTTTTGATATTTTGTGTTTCCTGTATGCCTTTAAGGATACCACCAGATAGAGATGGCCGAGGAGGATCGAGAAAAACACATCCTCATCACCGAGGAAGGGACCTACTGCTACCGGACGATGCCGTTCGGGCTGAAGAACGCTGGAGCTACCTACCAGCGTTTGGTCAATAAACTATTCCAGAACCAGATCGGCCGGAACATGGAGTTTACGTGGACGACATGATCGTCAAGAGTCGGGCTGGACCCCAGCTCGTCCCCGACCTGAGGGAGATCTTGAGCATCCTCCGGGAGAGTCGGATGCGCGTTGAACCCGAAGAAGTGCACCTTCGGAGTTAGGTCGGGCCGGTTCCTCGGCTTCTTGGTCTCCCGAGAGGGGATCCGGGCCAACCCCGAAAAACTCCAGGCCATCATGGACATGGCCCCTCCACGGAATGTGAAGGGAGGTCCAGCGACTCAGGGAAGGATGGCCGCCCTGAATAGATTCCTCTCTCGGTCCGCGATGAGGGGGCTCCCCTTCTTCCGGATTCTTAAGGCACCCAAAGACTTTCAGTGGACCGAGGAGTGCGAGAAGGCCTTCGCCGACCTCAAGGCGTATCTGGCCGAGCTACCCACCCTGACCGCCCCGGAACAGGGGGACACCTTGTTCCTGTACTTGTCCGCCTGCAACGAGGCCGTTAGCGCGGTCCTGGTACGGGAAGACAGGGGGGCTCAGAGGCCGATATATTATGTCAGCCGAGCTCTACAGGGGCCGGAGACCCGGATACACGCCCGCCGAAAAACTAGTCCTGGTTTGGTGCACGCCGCCAGAAGTTTCGGCCTTATTTCCAGGCCCACAACATCGTTTCATGACCGACCAGCCTCTTCGGCAGATACTCACAAAAAACCCGAGGTCTCAGGCAGGATGACTAAGTGGGCCGTGAGCTAGCCGAGCACGATAATGGCTACCACCCCGCACGGCGGCCATCAAAGCCCAGGCCCTGGCTGACTTTCTCGCGGAAGGCGCCAGTCTGTCTACAACTGAGCCGAGCACTCTGTATGAGGAGGTCGGCCAAGAAGAGCCATGGGTGCTGTTCGTGGACGGGGCCTCCAGCAAGGAGGGAAGCGGAGCCGGCCTACTGCTCATCTCGCCAACAGGGGAAGAACTGACCTATACTCTCCGGTTCGACTTCCCCGCGTCTAACAATGAGGCTGAGTATGAGGCCCTACTGACGGGATTGCGATAGCCCACCAGATGGGTATTGCCGCGATCAGAGTCCGGAGTGACTCTCAGCTCGTCGTCCTCCAAGTTCGCGGGGAATATGAGGCCAGGAGGAGGTCATGAGGAGGTACTTGGCCAAGGCGCGGGAGGCAACGGCCCTGTTCGATTCATTTGAAATCGAGCGGGTGCCTAGGTCACAAAACAAGCGCGCAGACGCCCTGTCAAAGCTGGCATCCTCCTCGTTCGCGCACCTGAGCAAGGAAATCCTGGTAGAAGTTGTGAAACAGAAAAGTATCGATCAGGTCCAGGTCCTGGCTATAGACAGCTCGGCCACCTGGATGACCCCTCTCGTACAATTCCTCAGCTCGGGTGCCCTCCCCGAGAACAAAACCGAGGCTCGCCGGGTCCAGCTCAAAGCTGCCAAATACGCCTACGACGGGGGGACCCTCTATAGGAGGTCTTACTTGTCTCCCTGGCTAAAGTGCGTAACCCCCGAGGAGGGCGATTACGTCCTCCGCGAAATCCACGAAGGGATATGCGCGGCACACGTGGGGTCCCGGGTGCTGGCCAAGAAGTGCCTTCTTCTGGGCTACTATTGGCCCTCCGTCTTCCGAGATGCTGCTGAGCTGGTTCAAAAATGCCGAGCTTACCAGGTGCATGCCCCGCTGCGCCACCAACCCGCCCGGGATATGGTCCCCATCCACAGTCCTTGGCCTTTTGCTCAGTGGGGGATAGACCTCCTGGGTCCCTTCCCCCGAGCTCCGGGCAGGTACGAACACCTCGCGGTTGTCATAGACTATTTCACAAAGTGGATGGAAGCTGAACCCCTGGTCACTATCTCCGGGAGAGCAATACAGAAGTTCTTCTGGAAGAGCGTAGTCTGCCGCTTTGGAATCCTTCATGTCCTGATATCCGACAACGGGCGACAGTTTGCTGAAAATCCATTCAAAAGTTGGTGCGCAGAGCTCGGGATTAACCAGCACTTCACCTCGGTCGGGCACCCTCAGGCCAACGGCCAGGTGGAGAATGTCAACCGAACCATCCTGCAGGGACTGAAGACTAGACTGGAGCTAGCCCGGTCTAACTGGTTGGATGAACTTCCTGGTGTCCTTTGGGCTTACCGCATTACGCCCAGGACGGCAACCCATGAGACCCCGTTCTCCCTAACTTACGGAGTAGAAGCGGTAGTACCCGCGGAGATTGGTCTACCCTCGCCCCGGACACAGAACTTCGTTGCGACAACCAACGAGGAAGAGCTGAGATATAACTTGGACACGCTGGAGGCTAAGCGTGAGGAAGCAGCTGTGCGAATGGCTAAGTATAAAAGTCAACTCGCCCGCTATCATAACGCCAGAGTGAGGATCACACAGTACCATCCAGGGGACCTTGTTCTACGGAAAAACTCGGTCAGCCGGGCACATGCCTCCAACAAGCTTGATCCAAATTGGGAGGGGCCGTACAAGGTCTTGGAGGCAAACCGAGTTGGGTACTGCAAACTCGCGAAGATGGATGGATCCGAGGTACCCCGCATTTGGCACTTCTCCAATTTGCGACTGTTTGTAGCATAGATTAGACCAGGATTGTCAGTTGTCTGATTCTTTCGAATTCCAGTTACCTTTGCAGTTATTATTTCATGTGTATTTGTTTGTATTCTAAGTTTTAATCTTACACTAGCCCACTTAGCGTTCCCTCGCTAAATGTCCTAGTGGGGGGCTAGGGGGTAAGACGAGCGGGAGTGCTCGGCCCAGAAGGTCGGCACAAGTGAAATGTACTTTAAAGGATTCTGAAAGTTTAAACGTTCGACCCAGGAGGTCGGCGTGCGTGATTGCCTTGGCGAAATGTTTGTTGCTCGACCCGAGAGGTCGGCACGTGTTTTCGGCAACCTGGTTCCCTCTAATGATTTAGTTATTAGATTAACGGGGGAATGCATCTGGTGCTCGACCCGGGAGGTCGGCACCTGGTTTTGGTTGTTGCAGGGGGTGCAGGAGGAAATGGCAAGGGAATCTATTTCGAATTTCATATATGTATTTAAGGCCTATCTATTACAAAATTTCCGAGCTTGTGGCCCGGCCTGTCTATTACAATGCCAACCGAAGAGGATGGGAAGGGTTTCGGGAATGGCCGCCTAGACTACCGGCTCCTTCCCCGAAACTCTACCCGGGTCCCCGTCCTCCTCCAGGGGCAGCTCCTCAAGGTCGGCCCCAACGTCCTTCCTGCGCACCAGCTTTTTCAGGGCATGCCCCTTGCAATACCCGTCGAAGAGCCAGTCCACCTTCTCCTCGGCCTGGGGGTCGTACTCCTTGAAAGCGTCCAGGTCGAAGCCAGGCAGGCCGAGCACCTTGACCTTGTTCAGGGCTCGCGCGAAGCCGACCTGGGCGACGGGCCCGTTGAGAAGCGCGACGTCCTGGATGAACTGGTTAGAGGAGATAAACTCCCGAATGGCCTTCTTACGCTCCCGGCTGACGGTGCCCGAGAGCTCGATGGCATGGTCCTCCCTCAGCTTTGCCACGCCGGCCTTCTCCTGGTCGAGCTCTGACCTTGTGGAGGCGAGCTGAACTTGGGCTGTTTCCAGCTCTTTCTCGGCCTTGCCCAACTTGGCCGCGAGGGAGTCCGCTTCCTTGAGCTTGGCCTTGAGGGAGTCCGCCTCCTTGAGGGCCTGGGTGAGCCTCTGCTCCGCCTCCCGTTTCTGTTTCTGCAACTTCTCCAAGTCGGGAGATAGCTCGGAGAAGCGGGACAGCAAGGCGGCTCCAGCGGCATGGGCCTGAGAGAAGAAAGGAGTTAGCATTATGCGCGGCCGAACTGGGAGTCAAAAGCGAGGATGGCCTGGAGGCCGGAAAGCCTACCTGGGCCTGGGCGGTACAGAACACTTCTTGGAGCTCGGAGGGGGAGGCTAGCTCCATCCACTTCCTGTCCCGGGGGAGGACCGAGCCTGTCACCCACTGGCGAGCCACCTCGGGGAATTGGGCTCGGTCATTGATGGAAAGCTCCCAGGACGGGCAGAAACGCCGGGGATCGTGCATTGTGGGGGCCTGCCCCGGCTTCAGGGGGGCCACGTGGCGGAAGTGCCACGAGCTCGGGGGAGTTGCCTGCAGGGCGTGCTCCTCGGCAGAGCCGACGCCCAGGTGAACGGGACCCCCCGAGGACATCTGGAGGGGAAGGGGCTGTGCCGGAACCAGCGCGAGCCTCTTCCCGGGCTGGGAGGGCTCATCAGCTCGGCCCCTCTTTTGCCCGGTCGCCTTCTTCTTGTTGTTGGCGGCCTTCTTGGAGGGGGAGGAGGTGTCTTGCGTTTGTGCCTGGGGGGCTTGGCCTCCCCCCGAGGTCGGGGCCGCCCCTGGGGCCTCCTTGGCCGCCTCCAGCTGAGAAGCGGGGGTGTCCTCCTCGGTGGGCAAGCCCAGCAGCTTGGAGAGCTTCCTCACTGCAGCAAACACAGCCAAGTCAACAAAAAGCAGGACAGTTTAGGAAATTACGACATGCTGTAGATACAACAGGTAACAAAGGCAAAGTCAGCGTTACAGGTGTCGAGGTTGGGCTCGGGGGTCACCACCTCCCCGGAGGACTCGGACAACGTCCCCATCAGCCCGGCCGCGGAGATCTGCTTTGTAGAGAGCTTGGTGGCATCAAGCTTCACCTGGGAGCCCGACAGCTGGCTGAGGGTTTCGTAGTCCAGGTCCTCCGGGTAGGAGTCGGCCTGGACCTTTCCAACCTTCCACACGTTAGGGGGAAAATGTGTGGACTTGACAAAGAAGAAGTCCTCCTTCCAGTTTTTCACGGAAGAGGGGACTCCATGGAACAACTCCTGGGCGCCTTTCCCTCCCCGGGTTTGGGGACCGCGGCGGGAGAAGTAGTACCATCCAGGGAGGGCGGCCTTAAGGATGAAGGCAGCCCGGAAAAGGGAGAGAGAGTAGGGGATATCGCAAAGCAGGCAGTAGATCAGGAATCCGGTGATGATCCTGATGGAGGTGGGGTGGACTTGAGTGATTCTGAGCCCCCAGTAGTTCAGAATCTCGGTTAGAGCTGAAGGAATAGGGAGACGGAGCCCTGCGATGAGCTGCTCCCTATAGATGGCAACGAAGCCGGGGGGAGGTCGGCAGGCTCGGTCGTCGGGCCCGGCCGCCCTCGGCTGGTAAGCCGGAGGAATGGAGTAAAGCTTGGCCAGCTCGGCCACGGCCTGGGGCGATAGGGTGGCCTCCTACAGGTCAGGATACTCGTAGGAGAGCTCGGGATCCTCCCCCTGCTCGGAAGCAGGGGTCCCCTCGGAGGAACCCCTGTCCTCCCCAGCTCCACCCCGAGCCAGGGGAATCGTTAGGAGACTGGGGGGAAGGAATGGAGGTGGCCTGCCGCTCGATGAGGGAATCGAGCTCGGCCACCTCCTCCAAGAGCCGGGCGGAAGGGGAATGAGTAGAATGAGAGCTCATGATGACTATGGGGTCAAGCAGATCAGGGTTGGAAGCAGAGGATGAAGAAGGAGAAGGAGAGGGAGACGATGAAGATGAAGACGAAGACGAAGAGGAGATGAAGATTCTGGTGGCTCTACAACGGATTGGAGTCTGGGAGGCGGAGGAAGTGACGTCAGAGAGGCCCGACATAAAATATAAAGGATGGCAGGGGGAGGAAAGAAAATGTGCAAAGAAAGGGGGAAGGACTTACTAGCGGACAAGGAGTGTATTGGGGTTGAAGCGGAGTCGCCGGAATCTGGGTGCTGTTGGCCGAAAATGCACTACTGGGAGTTGGAAACTCGCGAGAAAAGGGGAAAATGGCAAATAGAGTTAACCGAAATTTGGCAGCCACTACTTATAGGGAACCAAAATGGGGGGAAAACGGTTACTTGAATTTGAACCGTCCCATGTGAACGCATTAAATGGGGGTACGGAGACCGAAGGGACGCGACAACTGAAAGGACGCGGGCGTCACTTCCCAATGTCAGCACTGCACCGGGGTGACCGCGGCAGAGCAGTGTGATGATGGGCTTCCACGTGGCTACATGGTAGATCAGGTCTGCCCGGGAGCCTGACCTAATCTGGGGGGCTAGTGCAGAGGCTCCATCCTGGGCCTGTACACGTGGCAGCCCAGGGTCGACCCGAGCTAGGGCTTGCACCCCGGGCCCGCGGGGAGCCAGCCCAGGGTGAGCGGCGGCTAGGGCTCCGGGAGGCTCCCTAGGGCTACCCCGCAGAGGGTGCGAGGAATCCCCCTCAGTGCGGGGCTGGGAGCTATCCACGGCAAGTCCCGGAACGTACGGAGGTCGGACTCCTCAACAGGTATAAATGGTAACACATACCTACTGTACAAGGTACGCTCACTATTGGCAACTCACCCCGACTGCTTTACCGTTAGTCCTTCTCTTGCTCACCGGACAACTAACTTGACCGTCGGAGTGCCCTCGGGGACCACCTCGGGGCCCCCTTTGTGAGATCACTTCTTTCTGTTTTGCAGGCTTGGGACGAGCTCTTCCATCAGCACCCCGAGCTTACCAGGTCAGCTCGGCTAAGGGAAGTCCCGTGCTTCTTCAACCTCCTTTTTATGGCCATCCGATCGTTCTCCCTCCCAGATGAGAGCCAGGTAGGATGAAGTCAAAGTAATCCAAGGGTAAAGAAAACACAATGGAGAAACGGCGGAAAATGAAATGGGCTAAGCTGTCTTTTTCTGCAATTTGCCCGTGTGTTTTCTTAAGTTGTAACATGAAGAAAGGGCTAGGATCCAGTGCAGCATGATGCACGAGCTTTTTTTTTTTTTTTTTTTTTTTTTTTTAAGCAGCCTGAAACCCGTATGCGGGTTTCCCCTTTTTTTCTTTTTTTTAGAACTTGCTAAACTGCCTAAAACCCGTATGCGGGTTTTCCCTTTTTTGTTTCCTTTTTTTTTCTTTTTTTTCCAAAAATTCTATGCTAAAATGACTTAAAACAAAAATAAAAGACTAAAAGCAAAAAAAAACTAACATAACAAATAAAAATAATAGTAAAATAAAAATACACTAAAAATTTGGTGTCTACACTTTGCATATTTATTTTAGTTCAATTTGATTATTTAAAAGGCATGTAAATGCCAAGTTGTAATAGTTAGGTTTATTTTATTTATTTTCATTCCCCTCTTAGAATTGCAGTAGGCTTCCCCCCGAATGTAATAGTTAGGGCTTTATTTGTTTTACTTGCTTTATGTGTGCTTTGCATGCTTACGTGCTATGTGTTACCGCTTTCTTAGGGCCTTGCATCTAGATACCATGCTTATGTGTTATGTGCTATATGTGATTCATGTGTTTATTTGTTTTATTATGCTTTATATGATTTATTTGATTATAATAAATACATGTCGTCACCACACTAGTCCAATGCTAGTTGTGGTCGCCTTTCTCGAATCCACACTAGTCCAATGCTAGTTGTGGCTCTTTGTTTCGATTCTCCGCTAGTCCAATGCTAGCGAGAATTTATAGACATGGGCTAGTCCAACGCTAGATCCTTAGGAGCCCTTCGCGCGTTAGATCATGATTGCATGATTGTGTGATCACTTCATCTCACGCATATCTTTGCTTTTTAGGGCCTCTTTTACCATATTACATGACTCTTTTCTTATATATGTATACCCCTTCCCCTATATTTGTCCCTTATATGTATATTACTTGCCCCTTTTGTATGAAACATGGCATTAGACTTGCATTTCATATAAGCATTAGAACTAGGTTAGTTCATTTGCTTGATTAGATTAGGGAATAGCCCCTTGGATATGGGATATGGACGAGTTTGGCTTTTTAGCCTTAGCATGCTCGTATTCCCTCTATTAAAAGTGAAAATTGAGTCACGAACATTAGTCCCCCGTACCCGACATGATGCATTCCCTTAGGTCACGTATATTTATAATTATTTTATTTCTTTTTTTTTCTTGGAGTCTCATACTTTTGCATTATTCGTGACCTCTCCAAAGAGTCGTTATTTGGGCATCACAGTTAATGTGATTGGCACCATTCAAGCTTTGAAGAGAAATCTTACCCCCGATACCCCCCTAGATCTAGGTTTGCATTCATATAGCACGTCCAAATGTGATAAATCTTTTGGTTAAAATAAGAAAATCCTTGACTAAATCGCGCAACTAGCCTTGGCTAGGTTGAGAGGGTGCCTTGGACCTCGTCCTTGCCTTCCCTCTTTTCAAATGTGACTCCCGAACCTTTTTCTTTGATTTACGTAGACTTGGAGTCGTTTAAAAAGGGTTTTTTCTATTTTTTCTTTAAAAAATTTCATTTTTTAGGTGACTTGGTACACCTTAACCCAATACCAAGTGGCGACTCCGATTTTCATTTCAAAACCCTTTTTAAACTTATTTTGGGTCAAAATCGTCGCATTTCAAGTCCCATTTAGGCCCATTCTCTTTTTAAATCAACAATTCATTTTTCCAATCAAAAATTCACTTTTCAATTTATTTATTTTTCTTGGAAAAAATGGGGCGCGACATGAAGGAATCGCATAGCCCTAGAATTTTGGGCAGCATGCCCTCTGTATTTACCTATTTTCCAGCCATTTATGACTTCATTTTTTCCTCAACTCAGTCCAATTCAACACATAAGAAATCTCAATACAATAGCCCTTCAACTAGGCTCAAGTTCATCCAAATACAAAGCAAGTATAGGGAATGCAACTAGAAATCAAGTTTTAAGGACAAAAGCTAAATAGCAGGTTTGACGTCTCTTAGCATATCAGTCACAACCGAAGCTACGCTTATCAGATTGGGGTGGAATTTATACCGATTCGAAGCTAAAATAAAGAGATACAACTTTGATGAAGACCACTCCATCCAGTTCGTAGTGTATCCAGGTCAAAATTTCAAATTACAGAACCAACATCTCACAATCAGAGTAGTTAACTGCACTATGATTAAACGATAATAACTCAGGCTACCGAAGTCCGATTGAGGTGTATCTTATGGAGTTTCGAAGCCAAGACATATACCTACATTTCTTATGAAGATCTCCAAAGCCAAATCATGTATTTTCATGGTCAAAAATGGAAATCCCCACGAAAATAGAAACCTATCCGCGAAACAGGACTCATGGGCAGTCAAGGGTATTTTTGTCTTTTCACATTATACAGTGCTCGGATTGGGTTGTAATTTTACAGAAAACTATAAAACATCATTTCCTACAACTTTCATGTTTTAACATAAGGCCAATTCGGCCTCCATCATGGCCGAATAGAAACGGGCAGAACAGGGTTAGTTGAACCCTAAACTGGAATTTCTGCACCAAACCAGAAATTTTCCGCAACCAATCATATCCAACATATACCAACTCCATTTTACACTATAACAAACCATCAATCCATGACTAAACAATAATTACTATATAAAACAGAAAAATCAATAATAAATAAAAAATCCATCAAACTCCACTTCCAACCATAAAAACCTACCACAAATCAACATATTTAGCCACTAAGATCCACTAATTTGACATTAACAAGAACAAAGAGGAAGTTTGTAAGCAAAGTACCTTGACTCCTTAAGAAAGATAGTAGCTTAGGGGTTTCTCCTCCAAATCAACTCCACCAAGACCTTGAAACTCCCTTAGCAAGTCACTTTACTGGACAAATTCGAGATTTAATCGGTTGGATTCAAGTTATAAGCAAGAAATGGAAGATGAAAGTTGAAGCTCTCTTTCTTTTTTCTCCCTAAAAGGTTCGGCCAAGAGGATGAAAATTGGAGATGATTTTGGGTCAAAATTGTTCTTTTAGTAAAGGTAAGAAAGTTAGGCAAGTCCAACTTCCAATCGAATCGCGACATTTGGCCCTTCTTAAGTTTATTCTTATCCCTTTGTCTACCAAGCTTAACCCAGATAACTATCCTCTAATTATCTCCTAACACCTTGTAAAATAATATCTCTTAATACAAAACCTCAATTAATCGTCAAAATTTTATCGCACTTAACGCACTAGCGGGTCCCACGTCTTCAACGCACTTCAAACTTATCAAGAACTAACTTATACTATGAAAATGGTTTAAAACCTATACTCACTTATAAAAATCTCTGGAAAATCAATATAATAGGGTTTAATGAAGAAAATGCAGGCGAGGAAATAATATAAAATCAGGAAAATTTACGGGTCCTCACACCCTCTATATGGTTACCAGGGTTTCCAGGTTGAGGAATAGGGTTTTGGCCCTGATGCTTTACTACGTGAGCTAAAAGATCAGTCATGCGCTGGATAGCCGCAGCTACCTGAACGTTCGGATCCACTCCAGGTTCAGGGTTGGGTTCAGGCATTGGTTCCCGATTTCCCCCTTCATTCGAGGATTGCCTACGTCCACGGCCCCGGCCTCGTCCACTACGAGTTCCTTCCATTGGATTAACTAATCTAGGCTCGAGGCGCGAATACAAGATACAAACTAGCGAGGTCAGTCAGTCAGATATATATAATACGTTCGGATCAATTCAAAAGCAAATATACGTATAACACGACTATATCAAACAAATCATACAGTAACAGTCAGTCAGAAACAAGCAAAGGAAATCCTATAGAAGTAAGGGGGTCATTCAATAGTACACACTACGAACTAGACCAAGAGTATAAAAGCAACTAACAAAAAGTTTTTTTTTTCCCCTTCCCTCTTGGGTTCCATTCATAATCTACAAGAATATCACAATTTATATCTTAGGCAGGGTTAATCATCCTTAGTGGTCCCTAACACATCATATAAAGTTCCGTAGAATCAGATTTCTAATTCGCCCAAGTCATTTCTAACCTAGGCTTTCACCCCGTTTCGTATTCGGGTACAAGAATCCAAAATAGGATAATTCACCACTCGAGCTGGCATCTACATTTGAAATTCCTACCTGACATACATATCTATAGTCTCCAAGTACCAGAATAATGTTTTGAAAGCTATAATATACCGTGATTCATAGCTTATGCTCAAAAGAGTACTTAGTCCCTTACACTCATTCACATGAGCGAGACCACAACACCACTTGGCCCCAAGCTCACTCCGCGCAGAGACCACACAAAGCAGCTCTGATACCACTTGTGACAGCCCCACCTTACCCTAAGGCGAACCAAAGGATTCGGCGGACTGCCTGCTCAACTCTCGCCGGGACTACGGATCCGGAACAAACGTAAACCCTACCAAACGCTCAGAAGAACTTCGAGAAGATAAACATTCATAACCCAATTGAGCCAAACTAAAAGATACACTAAATCTTTGGTACAACGTTTCCATGAAAAAATCAAAACGAAATGGAAGTCCCGCTGCCACGTCACAATCCGGCCAGAACCCGGTGGAATACAAGTAAACTTTGTCCAACATGTGAGAATATATATTCCCAAATACATATGCCACATAAACATGAGGAAACACTTTAAAATATACATATTAGTAAGTTTACAAATCGAAAAGAAACATTGTATTAAGATATATTTAGGGTTTCCAAATTGTCGAGGAGCTATACCAAAAAAACAAAAGAGTTTCTAACTAGCTCAACTCATTCTTCAAAACATCAAAGTTCCAAAAGATGGTTCCCTATAAGGCAAACAAGGATAACGGAACGGGGTGAGCTAGAAACTCAATGAGGTACCAAAAGTATAAACAGTAGAAATCATGAGAAAACACTTTAAGGCACATATACACATCAAATAAGCGAAATGAACGAACAACACAATTGAAAGGATACAGGTGGCTCTCAGGAGCCAAATCCCCGTTGCAATACTTGATCCAGCCTCGTTGACCCTCCGTCAACATTTAATGAAACATACATGTCCGTAGACCCCTCTTACGCCAAAATCCCGTTCACCAAACATACCCTTACCGGGCCCGAACGCTAAACAGGAACAGGAATGGTAATACTCGAGTATACCGAAAATCTAGAGTCTCCAATACCCAAAGATTTCCTAAGAATAGGCACCCATGGATTGTCAATTTTCCTCAACCAAGCCCTTGCTGGCTTGATTCAATTGACTCCCCATGAGGTTGAGCTCAGATTTACAGGAAAGTAATTGGATACACTTCTAAACGACATCATATCAAGCATAAGTAACAGATTCAAGTATATACAAAAAACAAGTCACACAGGCTAGAGAACGAATGTGATAAAGTACACACTCGTCTCGTACAAAATAAACAGTCGGTAAAGACATTCAAATAGCAATTTGCAAGTACAGATAACCAGCTTAGCAATAATTCAGGGGAGTGGTACACTCACCAGTTCAAGCAAGGATACTTCAAAAGTTTCAACCAAAGTAGGGCTCTAATCACCAAGAAACCCTAGAATAACCAAGGTAAACAATTATGGTTCCCACAGTCACAAATCCAGTAAACAAAATGCACAAATGAGACTCGACTACAAGTCGTATACCTCTCCAAATAATTACTAATGCAAGGGTGCAAAAAACATGATTTTGGGACGAAAAGGTAACATGAAGACCTAGGGCTCGAACAACCCAAACCCTTCTTATATATATCCCAAACCAAACCAAACTCGAAGAAATCCAACATTCTCAAAATTTGGACAACATATTTGTAACGGCCCCACCTCCTCCTAAGGCGAACCAGAGGGTTCGGCGGGTCGCCTGCCCAGCTCTCGCCGGGACTCAGTCGTTCACTACAATCCTCAATTGAATTTCAAGATATATATATCAAATATACATCAAAGGTTCCCAAACTTTACATATCAAAAGCGAAAGCCGCGTGTCCACGCTTCCGCAGCGCCACTCTGATCCTTGATCACAATTAGTATACAGGAGGAAGTCCAAAACTAGACTATTACACATCAATCAATCTAAATTCTAAACGTTCAATACAATCCCAATATGAATGATTACACAAAAGGAAATCCAAGTTCAATCCATACATGAGATAATCCATGAATAACACTACAAGCCCTTCCTTCGCCTTGAGCCCTGTGGAGGGGAATAAAATATTTTTGGGGTGAGCTAGAAGCTCAGCGAGTAACCAGTAAAATCAGTAATCAAATCGGTTTAACTATAGTTCATTTCAATGATGTTCAATTCAAATCAAATGATAAGTCCAGAAACAATTTCAACATTTACAAAACATTAAATATGGAGTATCAATAATTCAAGAAACATGTACAATGAAAAGCGATAGTAACATTCATGAGAAGGATACGTTCGTTCTCCTGCCATTTCATTGCATTTTTGGTTTCATTCGTGCATTCATTCACCCCGTCCCTGGCTTTTGGCCAGGCTCCACCAACCTACAAGGTAATACTCGAGTATACCGAAACGTTCACCCAAGTTCCTAGTCGCTCGACCGAGTCCGCTTCTGGCTCGAGACGACCGGTAACAAGGGGCAATGGCCAGTTCAGCCCAAAAGGCTTACATTCATGCGCAAGTAGCATTTAATCACTAATCATTGAAAATTTCATATTTATTAAGGTCGAGTGCGATAAAGTACACACTCGCCTAGAAAACTCGTTTTAACAATCATTGAAAGCAAAATCAATAATAACAAGACACTAATATGCAAGCACGCATGATATGTAAGAAAACAGTTCCAAAAGTAACTTTGAAAACAGTTCAAAAGTAGATAATACAGGAAAGCGGTTCAAAAGTAAATTTGGAAACAGTTTGAGGTCACTCACCTCCATGGCTCAGAAATCATCCATCAAATATCATTGCCTTGCTCAAATCCAAGTCTTAAATCACAAACTCAATGCAAACGAGTTCCTTCAAAGTTCGGACAGCACTTCCCCTGAATTTGTTAACTTTTCCAGCCATCATGGCTTCATTACTTCCTCAAATCAGTCCCAAAGGTACACACACAACAACAAGTTCATCCAATAGCCATTCAGAGCTCAAACCAGAAAAACAGTTTTGACGTCACTTTGCGGTAATGGTACCAAAAGCACTACGATGGTCGGATGAAGGTACAAGACCCACCGTTTCGAAGCTAAGAGATAGGGCTACAACAATGTAGAAGGCCACTCAGTCCAAATCCTAGCACAACTAGGTCAAATATGCAAAATACCAAACCAGAACCGTAATTGCAGGTTTACAAATTACACGATGCTGTAATTAGCCCAACTCAGTCTGTACAAGTCCAAATGCATTGATTCCAAAGGAATACGGTAGCTAAGACATCAAGCTACATTTCATCAGAAGACCTAAACCACCAAATCAAAATCAATTCCAGTCAAAACAGCCGATTACAGGCGCAGTTCGGCCATCCTGATGAACCCAGAACAGCAATAGTAAATTCGGCTTATCTCATTCTACACTACTCCAATTGATCTGAAATTTTACAGGAACCTTTAAAACATCAATACCTACAACTTTCATGTTTTGAGAAAAGGCCAATTCGGCCTCTATCTAGGACCTAAAATTTCGGACAGAATGAAGAACCAAGAACCCTAATTTCCAGAATTTCTTCCAAAACAGAAATTGATTGCAATTGCCAATCATTTACACTTACTAGAGTCATTCTAGGCCATTTCCAATCATCATACAAGGCCACAACAGCATGATCACATTAAACCAGAAAATTCATCAATAAATTGAAAACTTCACCAATTCATCTCAAACCAAGAAATAAACCACAATTTTCAACACTATAGCCACCATTAGGCACAAATTAAGCATCATTAGGTGTAAGAGGAAGTGTAATCATCACTTACCTAGTAAACAAGAGAGAGGGAGTTGTAGAACACCTTAGCTTCCTTTAAAAACTTCACCAAACAACTTACTAGCACCTAATGGAAGAATTTTATGGAATAGAAACTAGTTGATGCAATTGGTTTGGAAGATTGAGCTAAATGGAAGCTTGAAAATTGGAGAAATCTTCTTCCTTCTTGAGCTTAAGAGAGTCGGCCAACATGGAGAAAGAAATGGTGATTTTTTAGTCAATTTTTGAGATATTTAATCTTAAGGGTAAAAAGTCAAAAAGTCCAACCAATGAGAAAGTGACACTTGGCACTCTATTAAATGCATTTCTATCCTTTAAGTCTCTCTTACATCAATCAAATCACCTCCTCTTCTTATCTCTTAACACCCGGTAAATTTTACTCAGTATCCGGAACTTAACCTAATTGGCCGAATTTTTCCGAACTTTCGCACTCGTGGGTCCCACGTCCGATATATATATCCTTAATTTCTCAAAAACTAACCGATACTAGAAAATCATTTTAAAACTATTTTTGCTCATAAACTTTATCTGGGAATTTTTCTAATCAAGAAAATGTAGAAAAGGCGGGCGTTAAAAAAAATAAACCTTAGAAAATTAGAAAATTTCCGGGTTCTCAAACTCATTTTTTTTTTCGGGGCGTCACAATATTAGAAAAATTAGAAAATTTTCCTTAAACAACCACAACTAACATATAAAAGCTTCATTTTACACCATATCAAGCCATCATTCATGGCCAACCAATAATGATCATATAAAATCAGAAAAATCACCAATAAAATTGAAAATTTAGCTAACTCTATCTCAAACCATAAAATCTTCCATAAAATAGCATATTTAGCCACCAAAAACCACTAATTTGACATTAGCATGAACAAAGAGGAAGTTTGTAAGCATAGTACCTTGACACCTCAACAAAGATGATAACTTAGGGTTTTCCTTTCACAAATCCCTCCACTAGAAGCTTTAATCCTCCTTAGTAAGCAACTTTGATGGAGTAATCTACAATTTCAATGGTTGGAAATCAAGATTGAAGCACAAGATGAAGTATTTCCTCTTTTTTTGCCTTTCCAAAAGTCGGCCAAGCAAGGTGAGAAATGAAGAAAATTTGGTCCAAATTGATGTTTAGTAAAGGTGATGAATAGTAAGTCAAAATCCACCCTCCATTGGTTTCATGACACTTGGCCCTATTAGGGTTTGATCTAATCCTCTTATTTTCCAATGGTTAAGCTATCTAGCTAACCTTTAATTGTCTCCTAGCACCTTGCAAAATAATATCTCTTAATACAAAACTTCAATTAGTAGCCAAATTTTTACCGCACTTAGCACACTAGCGGGTCCTACGTCTACAACGCACTTCAAACATATCATGAACTAACTTATAGTATGAAATTGATTTAAAACCTATACTCACTTATAAAAATCTCTGAAAAATCAATATAATAGGGTTAAATGAAGAAAATGCATGCGATAAAATAAAATAAAATATGATAAAATAAAGAAAATTTACGGCTCTCACACATGCGTCGCCCTCCAGGGACAACGGGGAAATCTAGAGGAAGGCGAGAATCGAACGCGAGCTCCTCCACCAAGTGCTTGACAGTAGATAGGCCTAAAAAGCTCCACGTGACCATTAGCATGCCCATTACCATTAGCAGCATGACTCCCATTTCTGTTCTCCATCTCTACAAAACAACCACAAATTCTAAGTTAGAAACTTAAAGTCACGAATTCGCTCAAATATCAACTTAAGGTCTAACTAACTCGTTCCTATTCTCAAGGGTAAAGCCTCTAATACATCTCCCAAATAGATCTCTAAACCTAGCGCTCTGATACCAACTGTGACGTACTCACTTCTCCCTAAGGCGAACCAAAGGGTATCCGCGGAACGCCTGCCCAACTCTCGCCAGGACTCGATACAAGTCGAGTTTAAACTTAAAGGATAACAACCAAAATAATAAAAGTCGAAATGAAGAAAAGTCGCTTCTTTAATGGAACATTCAAATCTTACATCATAAGTTAGCAAAAGTACA
Source organism: Coffea eugenioides (assembly GCF_003713205.1). Classification (NCBI taxonomy): domain Eukaryota; kingdom Viridiplantae; phylum Streptophyta; class Magnoliopsida; order Gentianales; family Rubiaceae; genus Coffea; species Coffea eugenioides. The sequence continues at coordinate 52,242 of NW_020864432.1, read as the reverse complement.
TCAACTTTTCACAAATACAATCACTTTTCACAACTTTTCACAAATACTAATCAATTACATTTCCAGATTCTAATCAAAAGTAATCAAGTCGGCTTCTTCCAAAATTCTATCCATCTCGATCTCCTGTTAAGGAAAACAAACTAATGGGGTGAGCGAATGCTCAGTGAGGCCAAGAAACACACATGCAAACACATAGTCCAAGTAACAATAACATTTATACAGTAAGTAAAACTGTAAAGTTCGAGTAATTAACATTTCAAGTAGGAAAAGTAAGCAGAAACAATTCAAGGATATTGTAGCTCTCAGGAGCTAAATTCCATGTAGTAGGGTCAAGGTCTTGATCAAATTCCATGTTGACAATCCGTCAACCAAGTAAGTATCGAATCCGTAGGAACTCCACATTCCCTAGATCCCGTTCATCGTTACACCCCGTACACCGGGCCCGTTCGTCAAGGTTTTGATATTACTCGAGTATATCATGGCAATACTACGTGAGTATGTCAAGCAAGATCTCTCCAATAGATCAAGCTTCATGTTTGCTCATGGTTTATTAAGTTTCTCGACCAAGCCCATGCTGGCTCGATTCGCAAAGTCAGCCAATGAGGTTGGGCGTCCCCCACAAGTAGGAATGGTCGACGAGACAACACTCCAATCGACAATTTCAAATATAAGTCGATGAGATTCACTCCAATTGACACAAGTCAAACACAAGTATAATTTCAAGTATGAGCAAGTCTATTATCTAATCAAGTAAAAGAGAGCGAGTGCGATAAAGTACACACTCGTCTCGACAAGTACAATTCACATATTCAACAAGAAGTATTGCAAGTATTAGGCAACAAATCATGCACTTGACACTCACCAAATCAAGGTACGTGAGCAAGTAAAGTCTTTAGTTGTTCACCTCGAGATTTTCCTCAAGACCCTCTTGAGCGCCTGAAGAAAAATGACCAACAATCACTCTCATACATTCACAACTCCTTATCAATTAAGGAAGAATGTATACACGCTTAAAATTAAGACAATGTCTTAAAGAGTTTCACTCTAATTAAATTCAAGATCCAAAAGTGAGGATTTAAAGTCACCAAGGAAACTTGTATCCTCCATGAATTCAGTTTTAAATAAACTATCGATATCAAAAGAATGTGACAAGTTCTTAAAAGTTCAACTCTTAAGAAATCTGAAAATTTCAGCTTTGCACGACAAACTTGGTAAAATTAGATCTTGAGTTTCGTATATCCAAAAATGAAAAAATTTATACCGTTGGAAACTAGATTCAAAGTATTAAAAGTTCCTAGAAGATACTTTTCCAAGATTCTAAACAGAAAGCATTCATTTTTCAGCTCAAAATTGCTGATTCAAGAAAGCAAGACAGAACCAGTCTTGGTTTTCGGCGATGTTTGAAAATTTGGCAAAATTCACAGAAAGTGAATTAGCCTTTGAAATATGTAACACAATAAGATTTCCAAACACAGTTTCAAACACAACAAACGGAACTAAATTCAGAGTTTTGAGCAACAAGATATAACAGCTTAAAGTCGGTTGATTTTCACTACTTGAACAGTGAATTTCCAGATTTGAAGAGCAATTTTGGGGCATCATTTGGATATCGAAATGGTATTAAAATTATGTCAAATTTGGTACACTTAAACCTCCATATATGGGATACCTATCTATCAAAATTTAGATAAAAATTCACATGGGAAGGCAGTTAACAAAATGATCAAAGTTCGTGAAATCTTTCAAAGTGAATCTTCCATCCTATTCCTTTTTCTTTTCCAAAAGTTTGTCCGAAGAAATCAGCCCCAATTCGTTCCATTTTTGGAACCAAGATTCCAGAACCATTTAATAAGCAATTTATGGTTAAATGGCACTAAAATTTTTGAAATATAACATCCCAAAACAGATTTGACCATTCGGTCAACAAGAACGGGAAAAGTTTCCAGTTTCCAGCTTTGTTGCGTTTTCGAAATCAAGCCATATCTAACTCTATACAACTCCAAATTGACAATAGTTGATGGAGTTGGAAATTAGGTTCAAAATTATACAATTTATCAGAAGACATCATTTTGAAAATCTTTTCACAAGTGGTACAAAATCGAGCCACAAGATGCAGCTTCCCAGTTTCATTCGAACACATAGGCAAAGCAAAACAGCCGACTTTGCCGACTCATTACGGATCATTCAAAATGAACTAGCAGGGGATTTTTATACCATTGGAAATTTACGAATGTCTAGTTTTGAATGCCGCTAACGGCACTCAATTTTGACTTTTGTACAAAAAGCTATGTTCAGACAAAGGACCACTGTCCGGATACCCTGCTATACATTTTTCCAGATTTGAATCTTTACCAAAACTCAAGTTTTGTGCAACCATTCGATACAATTTTTGAAAGGCAATTTGTACACACAATATACAACATATATCCATAAATTTCACAGCCAACCAAGCATCAAAATTTTGAAATAAAGACCGGACATCATGGACAGAATTTTTGTCCAGCTTCCTTTCCAAGTTTTCCTTCGATTTCTCTCCACTTTCTAACTATAATCAAGCTATATATCACATAAACAACCACAACCAAACAATCAAGCCTCAAGTCAGCTACCTAGAGGTCTCATCAAGTCCGCTAGCCTATGATTTAAAGTGAAATAAATGGTTTCCTCAAGTCCTCTAACCTATTTTCTTGCTTAGGGTTGTAAACCCATGAAACTAACCACTAATCTTTGAATAAACGGAAAGATTAAAAGAGATGAAAGGTTACCTTCTAAATCCTAGATGAAACCGGATTTTTCCACCAAAATTCTCCAAGAAACTCCACAAGATGTTGCCTTTCTTCAAGCTAGAGTTGATTTCCAAGAGGTGTGGAAGTTGGATGAAGAAATGGAGCAAGATTGGAGCAAGAAAAGTGAAGCTTTCTTCCTCATTGTCTTCCTTGGAGTTTCGGCCGACCAAGAGGAGAGAGAGAGAGGTTTTTGTGTGAGGACCCGAAAATTTTTCTATTTTTATCTTATTTTACTGGCTTATTTAATTATTTATTCAACCATTTTCTCTGAATAATTTATTTCAACTATTTTAAATCCATTTATATGGAACAATGTCTCACTTATATTTTTAAAACGATCCGTTAGCAAATTTAATTTTTCTACGGCTCGTTTAGTGAGAAATAGTGAATACATATTTTTCGAGACAATATTCGATTCGAGAGTGCAATAATCTTGGAGAATTGATCAATAGTAGACGAAGAAAAGTTAATTGAGGGATTAAAGGTGAGTGAGTTCCAATTAAGCTTTTACCTCGCGCGCGTCGATAGTTTCTCGAAAGTCGTACCGTGCGACTAATTGGAGATTTGAGAAATTAATACTAGACTCGTAAGAGTGAGTAATTATAGTGTTAAAAGAAGTACCTTGGAGAATTAGTGCATGAGTGTATCAAACCCGAGAGAAAACGGCGGTACGAAACCCGCGCGCGACAATTATTCAAAGTTGACTTTGGCTAGCTTTTTGTTCCTTTTTCCTTCCAATCTTCCAAGGTAAGCTTCACACAAACAAACACTCTCTCTTTCCTCTCTTTGGTCAGCTGAAACAGCAAAGGAAAAGGAAGGAAGAAAGCTCTCTTCATCTTGCTCCAATCTTGTTCCATTTCACTTGAAAATCTTCATCCAACCCACATACTACTTGGAGATTAGTTCTAGCTTGGAGAAAGGCATCATCTTGTGGATTTTTTTTGAGAGTTTTGGTGAAAAATTCTGGTTTCATATAGGGTTCAAGAGGTAACCTTCATCTCCTTTAAATCTTTCCATTTAATCTAAGTTTTGTGGTTAGTTTTGCATGGGTTTGAAACCCTAAGCAAGAAATAAATTAGAGGACTTGAGGAGCTTCATTTCCTGCTTTAATCTCTAGGCTAGCGGTCTTGAGCTGGATTATAGGTAGCTTCCTTGAGGATTAAAATGCTTGATTGTTGTGTTTATGTGTTATATGAAAGGTTTACGGTTAGAAAATAGAGAGAAAGTTGAGAAATGTATGAGTTTCGTGATGGCCGAAACTGTCCTGCTGTTATCATGCTTGCATTTCGAACTTTTGTTGGTTATTTGACTATGAAATTAATGGATATATGTTGTATATTGTGTGTACAAAGTGCCTTTTAAAAATCATTTCATTTGGTTGCATAAAACTTGAGCTTTGGCAAGAATCAAATATGGAAAACGTATAGCAGAGGTCTCGGACAATGCTTCTTTGTTCGAACATAACTCTCTATACAAAAGTCGAAATCGAGTGCCGTTTGTGGCATTTAAAACTGGATATTCATAGTTTTCTAATGGTATAAAAATTCACCTTCTAGTTTGAACTGAGTGAACTGTAGTGATACAACAAAGTTGGCTGTCCTGTTGTGACCGTCTGTCCGAGCGGAATGGAGAAGCTGCATATTGTGGCTCAATATTTTCTCACTTGTGAACTGATTTTGGGAACGACTCTTTCTGATGAAATGTAGCATTTTGAACCTAGTTTACAACGCCATAAACTATTCTTAATTTGAACTTGTATTGAGTGAGATGTGGTCTGATTTCGAAAGTGCAACAAAGCTGGAAACTGGAAAGTTTTTCCCTTCTTGCTAGCCGAATGGTCAGGGTTGTTTTGGGATGTTTTGTTTCAAAAATTTTGATGTCAATTGCTTATTAAATGTTTCTATAACCTTCTTTCAAAAATGGAGTGAATTGGGATTGATTTCATTGGACGAAAACCTTTGGAAAGAAAGAAAGAGTGGGTTGGCAGATTTGCTTTGAAAATTTCACGAACTTTATCATTTTGTTAACCACCTTCCCATGTGAGTGTTTGTGTACAATTTGATAGAGAGGTAGTCCACATATGAAAGTTTAAGTGTACCAAATTTGGTGTAAGTTTAATATCATTTCGATATCTAAATGATGCCCCAAAGTTTGCTCTTCAAATCTAGAAATTTATTGATCAGTTTGCAAGATTCAGCTGATTTTGAATTGTTATATCTTGATGCTCAAAACTCTGAATTTAGTTCGATTTGTTGTGTTTGAAACCTTGTTTGGAACTCTTATTGTGTTATGAATTTCAAGGGCTGATTCACTTTCTGTGAATTATGCCGAAATTCCAAAGATTGCTGAAAAACCAAGACTCGTTCAAACCTGTCTTCTTGGAACTGAAACTTTGAGCTGAAAAATGAATGCTTTCCGTTTAGAATCTTGAAAAAGTGTCTTCTAAGAACTTTTGGTATTTCGAATCTAGATTCCAACAGTATAAATTTTGCCATTTTTGGACATGCCAAACTCAAGATTTGATTTTCCAAAGATTGTCGCGCAAAACAGAAATTTCCTGATTCTTGGGGAATGAGTTTTTAAGAACTTGTCACTTTCTTTTGATATCGATGGACCATTTTAAACTCGATCTCATAGAAGAGGCAAGTCTCTCTTGGGACTTTAACTCCTCATTTTTGAACCTCAATTTTCAAGAGATTAAGATTCTCTTTTAAGATATTGACTTAGTCTAAACAAGTGTACATTCTTTCTTGATTGATTCATGGTTGTGACTGATCGAAAATCGTTATTTCTTCAGGTTCTCAAGAGGATCTTCAAGAGAATCTCGGAGTGGACGCCTAAAAGCTTATTTGATCACTTACTCACTTTTGACTTGGTGAGTGTCAAGTGCATGATTTGTTATAGAATACGTGAATTGCTTCTAGTTAATTATGTGAATTTGAATTGTCAAGATGAGTGTGTACTTTATCGTACTCGTTCTCTTTTAAATGAAATTCTGATTGAATTTCGCTATGTGAATTGATATTCGACTCGTTTGAATTGATATTCGACTCGTGTGAAATGATGTGGTTGTGAATCGTATTTGTGATCGTCGATTGGAGTATTGTCTCATTGAATTATATTCGTATTCGAGGGACGCCCAAACTCGTTGGCTAGCTTTGCGAATCGAGCCAGCATGGGCTTGGTCGAGAAGCTTAGTAAACCATGAGCAAACACGAAACTTGATCTGTGAGACCCCGGTCAGTTCTTAAGTTTGATATTAGGGTTATATTCATTATTTGTGCGGTAACATTTGGTTTTGGGACTACTTCGAAATCCCTAAGTTGGGGTTAGGATTGAAACCCTAGTTTTTTTTGTATTAATTATACGTTCGAGTAGTGATTAAGTTAGTTATGCTAGTGTGTGTTTTAGTGCGGGTAAGTATAGGATTTGATCCATTTTATATAGGTTAAGTGAGTTTAAAAGTTAGAAAACCCTAAACTAGAAAAGTTTCTAGTGTTATGATTTGTTAGAATTTTAAGTTGGGTTTAAAACCCTTAATACTACCCATGACAAAAGGTTGTTGTTTAATTGCTTTTATGTGGGTTATGTATGATTAAGTATAGGTGATTAATATAGGAGGGTGATTAGTGAAGTAATTAAGTGTGGTTAAGTGTTTTAGATTAGATTAAGTTATAACCTATGGAGTTAATTGAAAGATTATCAAATGTTTAAGGGCAAGAGTTTGATCAAATGCAAAGTTGAAGGTGTAAGGGATTGAGAGCAAAAATGAAGCTTTTGTGTGATTGGTGGAAATAGAAATATCTTTCAAGGCTTTGACCATCTTGTATATATCATAGGATTTCCATAAAAAAAAAACAAAACAAATAAGAAAGAAAAGAGAGAGAGAGGGCCGGCCACCTTGAGGAAAAAAAACTAAGGGAAGTTGGCAAAGTTCAACTAAATTTCTGCTATAGATCTTCATCTTGAAGCATAAAGAATCCATCTTGGAGTTGGGTTGAGTTCATTAGCCATCATACAGCCTTCATCTTGAGGTAAGAAAGCTTTTATACAAAGTTAAAAGTGGTTGATGATACTTGAAATGGGGGAAATGATGATAATAGTTGTTAGTTGTGATTGATTATGGTTTCACTTGTTTTTATGGAGTAATTTGGTTAAATTTGGGCCTTGATGATTCGGCCATAGGAGCCCTAATTAGGGTTTCATGCTAAACAAGTTAATTAGCTCTAGTGTTGTGCTATGAAGATTGTAGTGGTTGTGTTTGATGATTGGTTTCATTGGTTTGGTGAGTGAATGGTAAAAACTGATTTGGATGATGAAACCCTAGGTTTCCTTAAGTTAGTTCAGCTTGGTTAATGTTTAGTGAGTTAGGCTTTGGTTAGTAGATGGTTAGAATAAGTTCAATGGTGCAAAAAGTTAGTTTAAGGATCATGGTTAGTTTTTGGGTAATTTGGTAGTGTCTTAGAGGGAAGTTTCGGACCTTTGGTAGGTCATTTAGAAGCTGGTACATATGTGTTTCTTTGGTAAGAAAGTAGTTAGAAAACTTGCAAGAGAACCATGAAAACAAACCATGCATTTGCGTTGCGCGGAACCGTTCAAAACCCCAAACAGGGTAGCCCAGAACCAGAACTTAAGCTCCATTTTTCTTGATACTACGTATTGATTCAGAAGTTTCTCAAAACATGAAAGTTGTAGCTTCTTAAGTTTTTGTTGTTCCTACAAAATTTCAGCCTAATTCGATCAGTAGATCCTGAGTTATGAATAAAACAGTTATAGTCATGCAAAACTGTGGTTTTGCTGACGTTTCTGGATTCAGCCTCTGACAGTGTTTTTTCCGTTTTGATAACGTAAGAACTGGGTGTCGACCTCTTCATAAGAAATGTAGATCTTGGTCTCAGCTTCGAAACGGTATAAAGTGCATCCAAATCCGAGTCCTGTAGCTTCAGTTATGCCCAAAACAAGATCAATTGTCAGAACTGCCTGCGCATTGGACAGTTCTGACAAGAATGTTTGGACCCGGTTTCCTCCACGTTCTGTATTGATTCAGCTTTTAGTCCAAACATTAAAGTTATACCCATATGTCTTAGCTTTCTAATGCCTCTGGAATTTCTTGATTCCGATTTCTGAGCCGTGAGTTACGGTCTTTCAAACATGGCCTGTTTGGTAACCCGAAATGAAATAGCTGGAACTATTTTGTGCATTTTTTACCAATACCTATTGAGATCTGGGTTGAAATGTCTAAATAAAAGTTATATCCCTTCCCCATAGCTTCGAAACGGTGTCTCAATCACCTTGATCCGATATTCCTAGCCTATCTTTTGATCAAAACGGCTTGAGATGGCGGATTTGGCTGTTCCGTGTGCCGTTCCGCGCGCGCGCGCGTGTCCAACTTGCTGTTTTCGCACTTGCACGTGCCGATTTTGCCGTTTTACTTGTTTTGGGCATGTTAGTAGCCGTTTGTGATATAACGTGATGCAATCTTCTATTTCAGACCGTGGTGAGATAGGCGGAGCCGGTAGGGCCTGCTACTAGCTAAAACGCACGAAGTGATTTCCACTCTTGTACTACTTTTGTGTTTTGGATAAGTATTCGGGCCGTTTTCTATATAAATTGCTTATGTGTTTAAGATGAATGAAAGGGGTACCTAGGCGAGGGTGTACTTCATCGCACTCGACCTAAACCCTACTTTATATGCATATTTATACATGACATGTCTAAATGAATTATTTTGGGTTTGAACCCCTTGAGCTTGGAGCTCGGGGTGACTTTCGTGAGTTCGTGAAATATGTTGAAGTTGTGGGCCCGATCTCAAGACCTAGATGGACTATTCGAGCCGGGCGGGGCTTGGTCGAAACCAGTCCAACCTAGTCTGAGATCACCAAGTTCGTAGGTTCAAGTTATGAACCAAGTTTGTGACCCGAGCTTGTGATTCAAGCTCAAGTTTGTGATTTCGTTCGCTCGAGCAAGTTCGTGAGGTGACTGGCCAGTGAGGGTGATAAGGTGCTAGGTGGGTGTACAAGTGGAGTTCTACGGACCTTATTCGTGGTCGACGGAGTGTCGACAGGAGGTCACGCATGGCAAACGACTTGGTTTTGAAGCCAACCTGTATCCTCCCTTTGTATTGTTACTTTTGCACTTGACTTGCCATTTTGTGAAATAGTTGTTTATTTTAATATGAAATTTACGTGTTTACCCCCGTGTACTTACTAAGCATATAGCTTACCCCGTTTCCTTTGTTTTCCTTAGCAGGGGGCGACGCGGGGAAACTTTTGGACACTGCCACTAGTATAGTTAGGGTTAGTTGTAATAGTTGGTCAGCTAAGATGTTCCTTTTTATTTTGGTGGTTTGTATAAGGACCCACCTTAGGGTCCACCTTCTGCTGATTGTTATTATAATGTAATATGGTGGTCTGAATAGATACTTTTGAAGATGTAAATAGTACTCTTTTGGTTTAATATAGTTTTATTAGCTTTGTGTTTCGAATCCTGGCGCGAGCTAGGTAGGCGTCCCGCCGATACCCTAGGGTTCGCCCTTGGGAGAAGTGGGGGCGTCACAGGTGGTATCAGAGCGCCTTGGTTAAAGAACTTGGGCAAGTGGGACATACGTGATAGGCACTAGGCATATTTGATTCTTTTCAGATGAATGATATATTTTAAGCTGAAATGCCGGTTAACTAACGAATTAATGTTTGTAGGTATGTATCCGGGCAGTTCTAGTGGTGTTGGACCCAGCGGCGTGGGACCGGGACCTTGACCTTCGAGTGCGAGGGGCCCGGAGGACCGGGTATGGCGTAAGCGGGTGATCCGCTATCGGAGGAGGCTTGGGGAGCGCTACATCTCGTATTCCCCCTTTGGTCAGGTGTCGCGCCGACCCTGTGAGTGTTGGTATACATATGGTTATCCCGACGAGGTTGTCTTAGCGATGGATGACGAGCGTTATCACCTAGGCAGGACAGTTGACACTTTGTGGGCACAGCTGGAGGAGGCGCGAGAGGTTGCCCGCGGGCAGGCGTTACGCATTAGGGACTTGGAGCGGGGTCTTCGAGACACACACCAGCACCTCTTCGCTATGAAGAGGCAGTTTGGGGAGAGGGCCCGGAGTATCATGTTTGACTGCGGGGTCCTACTAGATATAGCCACGGAGGCACCACCACGAGCTACTGGCCCAGAGCGGATAGGCGAGGTAGATACCCTAGGCTCCGTTGGGGATTGTGGGCCCTAGGGGAGGCGCGTAGGGCCGTTATTTAGATTTTCTTTTGCCCATCTGACATGTTTTGTTCTAACCAGTATAGCTGGTTCTTTTGTTATCTGCCGGCTAACTAGATTTTTGGAGCTCGAATGCTCATGTATGTAAAAGGGTTTTGTACCGACCGGATGTCGGATAACTTGTATATCTTTTGGTGTGATTTTGTAAATAAATGTGCATATTTGAGTATTATCTTTTGTACTTATCCTTTGCGTGTCTTTCGTGTATTTGTTTTTTGTTTTCATTTAGCTTTTAGTTTGAATACTAAGCACACGTTATGTTTGGATTTATAGACTCTTGCACCTAAATGGCCTCCGGTACTCGAGGTAGAGGTAGAGGACGAGGACGAAACCCTGAAAGGGAACACGAACAAGAGCCAGATCGAGTAGCTACAGCCATCCAGCGGATGGCTGACCTGTTAGAACGTATGGTTGACCAACAGGGTCAGGGCCATGGGAATGCTATAGGAAACCCTGAAAATAATCCAGGCAATCACGAATGAGAGGACCGTGCTTTAGAACGGTTCCAAAAAATTTGCAGACCTCCAAAGTTTATAGGTGGGGCCGACCCTGACTTAGCGGAGGGTTGGCTAGACCGTATGTTAGATATATTTGCCGCACTTAGGTACTCGGAGGAGCGGCAGATATCTTTTGCCGTTTTTCAGTTTGAAGGGGCCGCTCGAGCCTGGTGGAATGTGATTAGAGCTAAGTGGGAGCGGGAACAGACCCCCTGGACATGGGTTAATTTTATGCAAGAATTTAATGAAAAATATTTACCTCCCATTGTGCAAGAGAAACGGGAAGATGATTTTATCCACCTGCGTCAAGGGACATCTAGTGTAGCGGAGTATGAGACCCAGTTTACAAAACTCTCCCGTTTTGCTCCGGAGTTGGTGCTAACGGAGCGAAAATGAATCCGCCGCTTCGTTCAAGGTTTAAATGTGGAAATCCAGGAAGCACTAGCGGCCGCACAACTGGACACTTTTAGTCAAGCACTAGAAAAGGCACAAAGAATTGAGACAACTAGGGGACAGGTAAAAGCTTTTCATGACCGAAAAAGAAAGCAACCTAGCTCTGACGTTGCCACAGGACAGAGTTCGGGAAGTGAGCCACCTTTTAAGAGGGGTCGAGGAATAGATGGTCCCCGACCCGCAGGAACCCTAAACCAGGGTAATTTTGGGAGAGGTCAGGTAGGGCAAGAGCCCCAGAGGAGTGCCCAGCGTGGAGGGTCAAGTGCAGGTAGTAAGCCAATCTGTGGTTTCTGCGGGGCCAATCACACTGACGAAAACTGTTGGAAGAACAGTTCGATCCGAAAATGCTATAAATGTGGTAGTGCAGAACATCTGATTGCCCAATACCCTAAGATGCAAAAAGAGAGACCTAAGCCACCGACTGAAGGGACCACAACTAAGCCGTCAAGTGTAGGGAAAAATCGATCCAAAGAACCAGCTAGAGTCTATGCAATGGGTCAACGAGAGGTGTTAGACCCTTCGGTGGGCATCGAAGGTACGCCCTTCTTTATTGGTGCACCGCAATTGTTTAATAGACCCTGAGGACACGTACTTTTGTAAACCCTGCATTTATGGTTCACGAACAAAGGTATCAATTTTGAGGACGAAATTATTTTAAGTGGGGGAGGTTGTGAGATCCCGGTCAGTTCTTAAGTTTGATATTAGGGTTATATTCATCATTTGTGCGGTAACATTTGGTTTTGGGACTACTTCGAAAACCCTAAGTTGGGGTTAGGATTGAAACCCTAATTTTTTTTTTTGTATTAATTATAAGTTCGAGTGGTGATTAAGTTAGTTATGCTAGTGTGTGTTTTAGTGCGGGTAAGTATAGGATTTGATCCATTTTATATAGGTTAAATGAGTTTAAAAGTTAGAAAACCCTAAACTAGAAAAGTTTCTAGTGTTATGATTTGTTAGAATTTTAAGTTGGGTTTAAAACCCTTAATACTACCCATGACAAAAGGTTGTTGTTTAATTGCTTTTATGTGGGATTAAGTATGATTAAGTATAGGTGATTAAAATAGGAGGGTGATTAGTGAAGTAATTAAGTGTGGTTAAGTGTTTTAGATTAGATTAAGTTATAACCTATGGAGTTAATTGAAAGATTATCAAATGTTTAAGGGCAAGAGTTGATCAAATGCAAAGCTGAAGGTGTAAGGGCTTGAGAGCAAAAATGAAGCTTTTGTGTGATTGGTGGAAATAGAAATATCTTTCAAGGCTTTGACCATCTTGTATATATCATAGGAATTCCATAAAAAAAACAAAACAAATAAGAAAGAAAAGAGAGAGAGAGGGCCGGCCACCTTGAGGAAAAAAAACTAAGGGAAGTTGGCAAAGTTCAACCAAATTTCTGCTATAGATCTTCATCTTGAAGCATAAAGAATCCATCTTGGAGTTGGGTTGAGTTCATTAGCCATCATACAACCTTCATCTTGAGGTAAGAAAGCTTTTATACAAAGTTAAAAGTGGTTAATGATACTTGAAATGGGGGAAATGATGATAATAGTTGTTAGTTGTGATTGATTATGGTTTCACTTGTGTTTATCACTTGTTTTTATGGAGTAATTTGGTTAAATTTGGGCCTTGATGATTCGGCCATAGGAGCCCTAATTAGGGTTTCATGCTAAACAAGTTAATTAGCTCTAATGTTGTGCTATGAAGATTGTAGTGGTTGTGTTTGATGATTGGTTTCATTGGTTTGGTGAGTGAATGGTAAAAACTGATTTGGATGATGAAACCCTAGGTTTCCTTAAGTTAGTTCAGCTTGGTTAATGTTTAGTGAGTTAGGCTTTGGTTAGTAGATGGTTAGAATAAGTTCAATGGTGCAAAAAGTTAGTTTAAGGATCATGGTTAGTTTTTGGGTAATTTGGTAGTGTCTTAGAGGGAAGTTTCGGACCTTTGGTAGGTCATTTAGAATCTGGTACATATGTGTTTCTTTGGTAAGAAAGTAGTTAGAAAACTTGCAAGAGAACCATGAAAACAAACCATGCATTTGCGTTGCGCGGAACCGTTCAAAACCCCAAACAGGGTAGCCCAGAACCAGAACTTAAGCTCCATTTTTCTTGATACTACGTATTGATTCAGAAGTTTCTCAAAACATGAAAGTTGTAGCTTCTTAAGTTTTTGTTGTTCCTACAAAATTTCAGCCTAATTCGATCAGTAGATCCTGAGTTATGACTAAAACACTTATAGTCATGCAAAACTGTGGTTTTGGTGACGTTTCTGGATTCAGCCTCTGACCGTGTTTTTTCCGTTTTGATAACGTACGAACTGGGTGTTGACCTCTTCATAAGAAATGTAGATCTTGGTCTCAGTTTCGAAACGGTATAAAGTGCATCCAAATCCGAGTCCCGTAGCTTCAGTTATGACCAAAACAAGATCGATTATCAGAACTGCCTGCGCATTGGACAGTTCTGACAAGAATGTTTGGACCCGTTTTCCTTCATGCTCTGTATTGATTCAGCTTTTGGTCCAAACATGAAAGTTATAGCCTTATGTCTTAGCTTTCTAACGCCTCTGGAATTTCTTGATTCCGATTTTGGAGCCGTGAGTTACAGTCTTTTAAACAGGGCCTGTTTGGTAACCCGAAATGAAATAGCTGAAACTATTTTGTGCATTTTTGACCAATACCTATTGAGATCTGGGTTGATATGTCTAAATAAAAGTTGTAGCCATTCCTCATAGCTTCGAAACGGTGTCTCACCCACCTTGATCCGATATTCCTAGCCTAACTTTTGATCAAAACGGATTGAGATGGCGGATTTGGCCGTTCCGTGTGCCGTTCCGCGCACGCGTGTGTCCAACTTGCCGTTTCCACACTTGCACGTGCCGATTTTGCCGTTTTGCTTGTTTTGGGCATGCTAGTAGCCGTTTGTGATATAATGTGATGCAATCTTCTATTTCAGACCGTGGTGAGCCTGGCGGAGCCGGTGGGGCCTACTACTAGCTAAAACGCACGAAGTGATTTCCACTCTTGTACTACTTTTGTGTTTTGGGTAAGTATTCGGGCCATTTTGTATATAACTTGCTTATGTGTTTAAGGTGAATGAAATGGTACCTAGGCGAGGGTGTATTTCATCGCACTCGACCTAAACCCTAATTTACGTGCATATTTATACCGGACATGTCTAAATGAATTATTTTGGGTTTGAACCCCTTGAGCTTGGAGCTCGGGGTGACTTTCGTGAGTTAGTGAAATATGTTGAAGTTGTGGGCCCGATCTCAAGACCTAGATGGACTATTCGAGCCGGCCGGGGCTTGGTCGAAGCCAGTCCAACCTAGTCTGTGGTCACCAAGTTCGTAGGTTCAAGTTATAAACCAAGTTTGTGACCCGAGCTTGTGATTCAAGCTCAAGTTTGTGATTTCGTTCGCTCGAGCAAGTTCGTGAGGTGACTGGTCAGTGAGGGTGATAAGGTGTTAGGTGGGCGTACAAGTGGAGTTCTACGGACCTTATTCGTGGTCGACGGAGTGTCGACAGGAGGTCACGCATGGCAAACGACTTGGCTTTGGAGCCAACCTGTATCCTCCCTTTGTATTGTTGCTTTTGCACTTGACTTGGCATTTTGTGAAATAATTGTTTATTTTCATATGAAATTTACGTGTTTACCCCCGTGTACTTACTAAGCATATAGCTTACCCCGTTTCCTTTGTTTTCCTTAGCATGGGGCGACGCGGGAAAACGTTTGGACACTGCCACTAGTATAGTTAGGGTTAGTTGTAATAGTTGGTCGGTTAAGATGTTCCTTTTTATTTTGGTGGTTTGTATAAGGACCCACCTTAGGGTCCACCTTCTGCTGATTGTTATTATAATGTAATATGGTGGTCTGAATAGATACTTTTGAAGATGTAAATAGAACTCTTTTGGCATTAAATATATTGTGAATAGTACTCTTTTGGTTTAATATAGTTTTATTAGCTTTGTGTTTCGAGTCCTGGCGCGAGCTAGGCAGGCGTCCCGCCGATACCCTATGGTTCGCCCTTGGGAGAAGCGGGGGCGTCACATGATCTATTGGAGAGATCTTGCTTGGCATACTCGCGTAGTATTGCCTCGATATACTCGAGTAATATCAAAACCTTGATGAGCGGGCCCGATAAGGGGGTGTAACGGTGACGGGATATGAGGAAAGTGGTGTTTCTACGGATTTGATACTTATGTGGTTGATGGAGTGTCAACATGAAATTTGATCAAGACCACTCGGCTACGTGGAATTTAGCTCCTGAGAGCTACAGTATCCTTGAATTGTTTCTGCTTACTTTTCCTACTTGAAATGTTAATTACTCAAACTTTACAGTTTTACTTACTGTATAAATGTTGTTGCTACTTGGACTACGTGTTTGCATGTGTGTTTTTTGGCCTCACGAGCATTTGCTCACCCCATTAGCTTTGTTTTCCTTAACAGGAGCTGAAATGGAAAGAATTATGAAGAAGCCAACTTGATGGACTTTTGACTAGGGTTTTGAATGTAATTGTTTAGACAAATTTTGGAGGTTGTATATTTTGGGGAATGCTGATGTACTTTTGGTTACTTGTGATGTAAGACTTGTATATTTTTAAGGAAGCGACCCTTTCTTTATATTTTTGACTTTGAGTATCGATTGATTATCTATAAGTTGAATTCGTCTCATAGTGAGTTCTGGCGAGAGTTGGGCAAGCGTCCCGCCGATACCCTTTGATTCGCCTTAGGGAGAAGTGGGGGCATCACAGTTGGAATCAGAGCTTAGGCTTCAAATCTCTGTAGTGTATCTTAGGCTAAAAGTTTAGGATACCGGACTGTGGGATTTATTTGTGTATTAAGTGCAATGTGACTTTGGTGCTTGATGTGTTAACGAGTAATATTGAAGTGTTTGGGTTTAATTAGAAGGATGTTGAATACTAGTGTTTTATTTTTGTTGGAGTTAAATCCTTATACGTTTATGATTTAATGTCTTGTGGACTCTACTCTAAAGGTGATTCCATCTCTTTAAGTTGTTCTTGAGTTGAGGACTTGAAGCAGCCTTGATTTCAAAAGTTTCTTGATGTTGTAGCACCATTTTCCTCACACAACACTATAAGACTTTAATCTTCGAGTTGTGTTGGAGGTGAGCCAAGATTATGAATTTTAAATGGCCTTCTGATGAGTTTAAGGGTTGGACACCTTGCTTCTTCCACTATTTTGCTTGTCGAAATTCCGGCAGAAAAGTTGAATCATTTGAACAATTTTGGACTCCACTTTGAGCTTGAAAATGAGACATCTTTTGCATTCCTTTTGGTTTGACTTATTACCCTAGCCTGTATAGGAACTTTCACCTTGAATTTAGTGAGGAAAACTTGTATTCATTGGAAGTTTTAGGCTAAGAATTTGGGAAGTAGCCGAGGCTTTTGGATGGAATTTGAAATTTATAATTATTCGAATGATGTGGCCTGGTATCGTGAATTCTTTTAGTTTTGTCCCTAACTAGGCTTATGGTTTTTCTTCTTTTGATCTTGCCTAGAATAGTAGGGGTGGTGCATACCGTGGGGCTTTTTATATTTTGCCTGCATGTACTCTTATATTTTGAGGCACTTAGTTGCCTATATCCTGTATTTGATATATTTGGCTTGTTTTGTGATCTTTCGACTCGTACTATGACTTTTGGTAAATGTAAAGAATCATGCTTTAATTCTAAATATTTTTGCAACTTGTGTATGCATTAAGTTCTTTTCTTACGCCTATAGACTTATATTAAGTATGGCTCGGCAAGGATGAGGAAAGGATCGTGAGCATGGGTTTAGGCAACCCTGCACTCCTGAGAAAGATGAGGGATCACAGAAAGAAAGATTGGTGGATGGTCTTATGTAATTCAATGGGATTCTAGTGTTGGATATGAATCAGAAATGAACGAGAAGATTAGACCTACCAGTATTATAATGGATTGACTTAGTTGGTTACCAAATGAGGTTCTCCCCTGTGAAGTTTTAATAATTGTTCTACACGTATCTTGTGATTGGTCCTATGGACATGTTTTAACCTTTTATGAACGTTTGAACTCCCAAAGTATTGCGTTGGTTATTCGTGAGGTGACTTGAACTCAATTCCTATTTGTTTTAATTGAATAAAAGAATTTTCAGATTTTGCTTGACCATTACTATATATATATCCACTTACCTGTTGTCCTTTTCCCACAAATAATTATATATATGTACATACATTTTGAACCCGTATGAGAATCGAAAATCAGGCAGAGCTTAGGTTCGGATCTTTTCTAAGGACTAAGAATGAACATTTGTTATGAATTGGAGAGTAATGATGACCAAGCTTTATGTACCATTGGAGTTAACTCTTAGATTAGATGTGAAGGGTGGTAAAGGTGTTGGATCGAAGTTTATGGATATATGAACCTGTATGTTTACTTATCTTTCTTAAAAGCATTTTCCAAAATATACGTTTTACTCAAACGCAGCTCTTAATTCGAGACTTTGAGGAAATTTTTGAAACATCCTCCATGTATATGTTATTGTATTATATATGTGTTTTTGTGACAGCCCCACCTCTCCCTAGGACGAACCCTAGGGTATCAGCGAACTGCCTGCCCAGCTCTCACCGGGACTCGGTCGATCAAAGAACTAGCAACTCAAGATAACCAGTGAAATAACTTCAAATCAAAGTGTACAAACCCTAATGGCATATAATCGTCAAGCCAACTTTCCAAACTTAGAACGTCAAGCTAAAAGTCAAACTTACCACTCCACACTACAATTACATAACATAAGTCGAACTTATGAATTCAAATTTACAAGAGTCAAAAGTAAAGTCAACTAAGCAAAAGGTTACAACTCGAAGTACAAGTTCAAGCAAAAGATAAAGCTTTTAAAGCTCTTGCCCCTATGTCCATCCCATATCTGTTAAGGAAAACAAAGGAAGTGGGGTGAGCTAAAGCTCAGCGAGGTTCCAAATAAACAGATACACACGTAGCCAGATAAAAAGGGAAGGTAAACAAGTAAACATAGTATTGTACTACAACAATGAAATCACAGTTCAATTCAAGGATACGGGTGGCTTCCAAGAGCCAAATCCACTTGAGTTTGATCATACAAGAATCCGTTGACTTTCCGTCAACGTTTGTATTTAAAGAATACAATGTCCGTAGAACACCACTTACTCCAATTTCCATCCACCAGTCAACCCCCTTACCGGACCCGAACTCCACAAATAGTAAGCAGGTAATACTTGAGTATACCGGTTTCCAGTTTTCAGTAAACAGTCCCCAAGGTTTATCGGCCTTCTCAACCAAACCCTTGATGGCTCGATACAACCGACTCACCTATGAGGTTGGGTACCCAAACAGTGGCAGTAGTTGATGGGATATCACCCAAACAACTCAAACACAGTCACATATAGAGAAATCACATCTCATAATAGCAGTATACAGAGCCTCAGTGGAATCGAGGGAGGTCGAGTGCGATAAAGTACACACTCGCCTCAATTTTTATCAAAACAATGTTTGGCTGAAGCAGTTACCAATCAAGTACACAGATATTTCACATAGACAGTTAACAGGTAATGGAACACTCACCTGTCAAGCAATGGAGTGTTCAAACGTCAAGTCCCTCGGTTACGTTCACCACCGTTTCCCAATCCTAGGGCAACGAGTGAAATCGTTAACAAACTAGGTTCAATTCTAACCTAAAAGTGAGCTCATTAGGTGACCAAGTGAGTGCTTAAATCTACCAAATTCACCATGCAAGTTAGGCCCAAAATGCAGTAAAATTTAATGAGAAAACAAGTTTGACAAGTGCAAGAAAGTTGGGCAAAAGAAAAGTTTCATTCAAGCTCAAAATGTTCTTCGCGGGTAAAACTGTTGCCCCCGCGCAGTCTCGGGAAAATGGTCATATCTCACTGTAGGAAGGTCAAAATTAGGTGCCGTCAGTGGTATTACAAACTAGACTCAAATGGATTTCCAATGGTACCAAATGTACACCCTAGTTCATCTCATATCAGTACCAGTAGCTCGGACAAGTCGGCTGATTTTCCAGTTCTGATCAGCCTTAAAACTCTAGCAAAGCTATACTAGTTCTTGGTGCTATCTTCATTTGTTTTGGTTCAAACTCACCCAATTCAATCTTCTAGGGTTCATAAACAGGGGAGTAAGTTAACTAGTACCATTGGAGCTCAAAAGGCAATACACAACATAATTAAGAGGATCAAAACAGTCTAGCCAACCAAAGGAGCCAAATCAGTCCACTATTAGCTCATAACAACTACTTTTCTTGCTTTATTTCCACTTCAATTCACACACAAACTTAACCAATATCTAGTCAATTTTCTTAGGCTTGATTAAGGTGCAAATGAACCACAAAATCAAGGAGAAACCTCTCCCTCCAAAATCGGTCAGCCAAGAGAGAAAGAAAACAGTCCACAAGTTCATTTATGTCACCAACCTTCATCCTTTCATTATTTTCACTTAAACAACATGCCAAGTGTTATCTCCAACTCAAAAGGGTCTAAAACATGTTAATACCTCAAGGAAAACCATAAACAAAGTTCAAACATTTCATCAAACAAATGGTAGGCATACCAAGTGACCCTACTATTACTTGTTTAGTTCAAGAAGATTAACCACAAATCTCATCCAAACAACTTGTAGTTTATCATGAAAACTTAAAGCATATGATATATCACCATAAAACTAAGATTTAAAGATCATTTATCTCTCTTGTAAGAAGCTTGAGTTACCCAAAACAACCACCAAACCAAAAGCTTCAAGTTTGGAAATCACACACTAGGGTTGGAAGTAGTTCACTCACCAACTCAACTCACCACTTTTGATTTTTCATTTTTAGAAAGCATAAAAATGGAGTTTTCTCTCCTTCTTTTGGAAGCTATGAGGGCCGGCCAAAGCTAAGGAAAAATGACTCCAAGATGGTTAAAATTCCTTGTAATCCTTTGGTCATACAAGATACATGGCTAGGGTTTTGCCACATGGCCCAATTCTTGTCCAATCTTCTCTTAATTTTTGACTAATGATGTTTCAACCCTTCCAAATGTTCCAATATCTATTTAACACATCTAAACTCTCATATAAAGTCCCAACCACAAATAAAAGATACTTGGTAAAAATGTAAGTGGTGAAATAATTAAAACCAACTCAAGAAAATGTTTCCATTCAAGCAAAAGAAAATGAAATGCAATGCAAGGGAATTGTTATAATACGTGTAGAATGTAATGCAAGGGCATATTATAAGTGGTTTAAATCTTAGGGCAATGCATGTAGTTTAGGAAAATTATATTTTAAAGTGAGGGTTCTCGCACTCTCTCCCCCTTAAAGAATTTCGTCCTCGAAATTCTCATCTTGGTCACTGAATAGCTCAGGATACTTGGTGCGAATGTCCACTTCCATTTCCCAAGTAGCTTCCTCCACCTCATGATTTCTCCACAAAACCTTTACCAAGGGTATCTGCTTAGTTCTCAATTCTTTCACCTTTCGATCTAAGATCTGTACCGGCTTTTCCTCATAAGTTAGAGACTCATCAATGCCAATTTCTTCTGGTTTCAGTACATGAGTGGGGTCTGGATGATACTTCTTCAACATGGAAACGTGAAATACGTCATGGATTCGGGATAGACTCGCTGGTAACTCCAACCGCTATACTACATTTCCAACTCGTTGAAGAATTTTGAATGGTTCTACGTATCTTGGTTGAAGCTTCTTTCCTTTGCCCGCCGCGAGACTTCGAAGTGGTGTAACCTTTAGAAATACCTTGTCTCCAACTCCAAATCCTTTCGTCGATTATCGGCGTAACTCTTCTATCAACTTCGCGCTGTCTGAAGCCTCTGACGTATCACTTTCACCTTCTCATATGTATCCTCGATCCATGCTACTGCAACTGGGTCTAAAACCCTTCTTTCCCCTATTTCATCCCAGAATATTGGTGATCGGCACTTCCTTCCATAAAGAGCTTCATACGGTGCCATTTGTATGGAAGAATGATAGCTATTATTGTACGCAAATTCAACTAACGCCATATACTGTCCCCAACTTCCACCAAAATCCAAAATACATGTCCTCAACATGTCTTCGAGTGTTTGAATAGTTCTCTGCGACTGTCCATCAGTTTGGGGATGATAAGTGGTGCTAAAGTTCAATTTGGTCCCCAAGACTCCTTGTAATTGTTGCCAGAAACGAGACATAAACCGCGGATCTCTGTCATAAAGAATGCTCACTAGGATCCTGTGCAATCTCACTATCTCGTCCATGTACAATTGGGCCAATTTCTCCAAAGAGTATCTCATATTTATAGGTAAGGAATGAGTAGACTTGGTCAACCTATCTACTATTACCCAAACGGCGTCATGACCTTTCTGGGTACGGGGTAACCCTGATACGAAATCCATGATAATATGTTCCCATTTCCACTCAGGGATTTCAAGAGGTTGTAGAAGACCTGAGGGTTTCTGATGTTCAGCTTTTACTTATTAGCACACTAAACATTTTTGGACAAACTGAGCAATTTCCTTCTTCATTTTATCCTACCAATACAGCCTCCTCAAATCTTGGTACATTTTACTGCTTCCAGGATGTATTATATACTTGGATCGATGTGCCTCTTCCAAAATGTCCCTTTTTATCATTTCATCTTGCGGTACCACTATCCTATCACGAAATTTCAAGATACCCTCGGAACTCAAATTAAAGTTTGAGATTTCCCCTTTTTGCACTTTTTCTACCCATTTTTGCACCATCTGGTCATTCTTCTGAGCTTCTTTAATTCGATCCAACAAATCAGATCTCACCGTGATATTGTCCAAAATCACTCTCTGTCGCTCCAACCGTAGGTTCCATTCCCTCACTTTTTCCAATAAACTCCACTCCTTGACCATTAATCCAGCTACTTGAACTTTTCGACTTAAAACATCCGCTACAACATTGGCCTTCCCCGGGTGGTAGTTAATTGTATAGTCATAAACCTCAAGAAATTTCACCCACCGACGCTGTCTCAAGTTTAGCTCCTTCTGAGAGAATAAGTATTTCAAACTCTTATGATCGGTATACACTTCAAAAGTCACCCCATATAAGTAATACCTCCACTTCTTTAGGGCAAAAACTACAACGACCAACTCCAAATCGTGAGTCGGGTAAATTCGCTCATGGGGTTTTAACTTCCTAGAGGCATAGGCAATTAGACTCTCATTTTGCATTAGAACACATCCAATCCTTCTCTTGAGGCGTCAGTATATACAATGAAGCTATCTTTCCCATTTGGCAAGGCTAGGACGGGTGCCGACGTTAACCATTTCTTTAATTCTCGAAAACTAGCTTTCCACTTAGAATCCCAGACAAATTGACCATGTTTTTTCATCAAGTCGGTTAAAGGTCCTGCTAATTTGGAGAAATCTTTGATGAACAGACAATAATACCCAGCTAAACCTAGAAAACTATGAACCTCAGTTGGGGTCTCGGTGGTTTCCACTCAGATACAACCTCTACTTTTACTGGATCCACAGAAATGCCATCTTTAGATATTATATGCCCTAGAAAAGAAATTTGCTCCAACCAAAACTCACACTTGCTAAACTTGGCATATAACTGATGCTCTCTTAAAATCTGTAAAACTATCCTCAAATGCCATTCGTGATCCTCTCGAGTCTTAGAATACACCAAGATATTATCTATGAACACCATGACAAATAGGTTTAAGTAGGGTTTAATGACTCGATGCATCAAATCCATAAATACGGCAGGAGCATTTGTTAAACCAAAAGGCATTACTGCGAACTCAAAATGCCTATAGCTGGAATTAAAAGCAGTCTTCGGTATGTCCTCCTGCTTAATTCATAACTGATAATAACCTTGTCTCAGGTCCAACTTAGAGAAAACCACCGCTCCTTGCAACTGGTCAAACAACTCGTCAATGTGCGGCAAAGGGTATTTATTTTTCACCGTGACATCATTTAAGCCGCAATAGTCTATACAGAGTCTCAAACTGTCATCCTTCTTTTTAACAAATAGAACAGGCGCTCCCTAAGGTAATTCACTTTTTGGAATAAACCCTCACTCTAACAAGTCCTGTAATTGTAGTTGTAGTTCCTTGAGTTCGGCAGGGGCTATTCGGTATGGTGTTTCTGCAATAGGAGCGGTTCCAGGTACCAAATCGATCTTAAATTCTATTTCTCTCTCTGGTGGTATCGAATTCAACTCGTCAGGGTAGACATCAGGAAATTCATTTACTACTAACACATCTTCCAGTTTCATCTTATCTCCAGGAGTATTAATTAAGAAGGCTAAGTAACCCTGCGCCACTTTACTCAATAATTTCCTGGCTCGGATTCCCGAAACAAGTATAGACGAGACTAATCTACTCCTCACATTCAGCCTTAAGGTTGCCTATCCGGGTATAGAGAACTCCACCACTTTAGTCTTGCAGTTCAACTGAGCATTATAACGGGCCAACCAATCCATACCTATAATCACGTCATGCCCTTTGAGGTCTAGACTTATCAGGTCTACCACCAACTTCCATTCTTCTACCCAAATCTCACAATTTTTATAGACCATATTGGTAACTAGGCTTTGATCCCCAGTAGGTGTTCTAACCTCTAAGTCATAGGGAAATTTAACAGGATTCACATCAATACCACACATAACGGCAAGATTCACAAAAGAATGGGTTGCCCCAGGATCAATTAAAAGTTTAGCTAAGCGGTGGAATACAGGGATCGTACCTTCCACTACTTCTGACGATTCAGGAACTCGCTGATGGTCCAAAGCAAAAACCCTAGCAGAGGTTTTGGGTCTTGTCGCGCCCCATTTTTTGATAAATAAATAAATGGTTTAAAAAAATGTATTTTTTTTATTCAATTTGTGATTGAAAAAATGAATTGTGATTTAAAAGAAAAATGGGTCTAAATGGGGGTTTGAGAATGCGACGATTTGACCCAAAATTATAGTTTAAAAAGGGTTTTTGAAAAAAAAAACAG
Organism: Coffea eugenioides; assembly: GCF_003713205.1. Taxonomy (NCBI): domain Eukaryota; kingdom Viridiplantae; phylum Streptophyta; class Magnoliopsida; order Gentianales; family Rubiaceae; genus Coffea; species Coffea eugenioides. Next base: position 28,266 of record NW_020864432.1, on the reverse strand, counting down.
AGTCGCCACTTGGTAATGAGTTAAGGTGTACCAAGTCACCTAAAAAATGAATTTTTTTTAAAAAATAGGAAAAAGTAGTAAGAAACCCCTTTTAAACGACTCCTAGTCCACGTAAACCAACGAAAAAGGTTCGGGAGTCACATTTGACGAAGGGGAAGGCAAGGATAAAATCCAAGGCACCCCTTCGACCTAGCCAAGGCTAGTTGCGTGATTTAATCAAAGATTTTCTTGTTTTAACCAAAGAATTTATTACATTTGGATGTACTACATGAATGCAAACCCTAGACCTAGGGGTATTGGGGGAAATTTCTCTTCAAAGGTTGAGTGGTGCCAATCACATTAATTGTGAAGCCCAATGACGATCATTTGAAGAAGTCACGAATAATGCGAGTGGGATGCAAATGAATGGAATGCATGTATGCAATGTGAGGACATGAGTTTGAAAAAGTAATAAAAGACAAGAATGTATAAGTAAAAATGTGCACGTGAGTGAGCAAGGTACGGTATGTGAAATGATAATATGAAGTGTATGTGTGCAAATGATGATAAAAGTGTTTGTGTGCAAGTGAAAATATAAAAGTGCGCGTGTGCCAAATGGGAGGAAAAGAAGAAAGTGTGATGAGGGTATAAATGGTAGAGTGGATGCATGAACCTAGGGAATTCATGCATATTGGGTACGGGGAGACCTAAATCGTGACTCAATTTGCCCTTTTATAGAGGGAATACAAGCGTGCTAAGGCTTAGAAAAAGCCACACTCGTCTATATCCCATATTTAAGGGGACTCTCAAGCAAATGAACCCTATAACTAGCATGAAATGCAAAAATCCTAAAATGGAGGGAAAAGGGGTTCGAAGGGCATGCAAAATGATAAAACTAAAAAGAATGCATGACATGTAATGAACATGCAAACATGTACTAACGAGGGGAAATCCCTAAGGGTCTAGCGTTGGACTAGCCCATTCTATGAATTTCGACTAGCATTGGACTAGTGGAAACGTACATTCATCCATCACATTCATTCAGGCTATGAAAAGCGAGTAGACATGCCAAACACTTATAAACACATAGCACATAACACTTAGCATGCTTGACTAGATGCAAGGCCCTAATAAAGCAAATTAACACGTAACAACTAAGCATGCAAGACACATAAGACCATTAAAGCCCTAACTATTACATTTGCTAGCTAGGCACATGACTTCGATAGGTCTTCATTGAATGCTCCTCCAAGTCCTATCTATTACAAGCCAAGAGGTGTACACATACCCCATAAAAAATAACTTAAATAAAAAGTAAAAGTAAATGACATAAATAAAAGAAATTAAAGAAAGGCTAGGAAAGCAAAGTAGACATGTATTTCTCACGTAGCACGTTGGTTCACATAGGAGAGACAAAAAAGATAAAAGGAATTATACCGCCTCCTTTTGTGGTGCTAATTGGGTGGACAAGACTTAAATGGCTTATTTATCCTCCAAAATAAAAGAAGTGGTCAAGGTACCAATTTATTTGGAAAATTAAAGAAAATGTGCAACACAAAGCTCACTTGGTCACAAAATTCACAAATTCATGCATTAAGTACAATCTAAACAAAACATGGCAATTAATGAAAACAATCAAGCAATTGAGTTGAAAAATTGAAGCTGCCAAGGACCCAATTTGAAGACATTATTCAATTAGTTGGGTCAAAGTAGCATTAGTTAGAAACCAAGGGGTCAAAGTGAAATTTTTAGAAATTATTTCATGCAATCTTCATGCAAGCTACGTGAAAAGCAACATGAGAAACAACATTCTGCAGCAGAAATTTCTGCTGAAAGCTTTCGGCAACCCATCAAAACATTTTCCAACACTCATTGTTTATCAACCCAAATTCGTGTAACTCCACAAATTCTCAACTCAAACATGGTTATTCAGCTTTGATGAATCCCTCGGACAGAAACCAAGCCAAAAAAAACAAAGACAAAACAGCAAAATGCAGCAAAGAAACTTAACAAAGACATATGTTCATGTCATTTTAGTAACGTGTGCATGCATCAAATGAAGCTTTCTTCATTTCTGGTTGCTGGAAATGCTTCTTACTAGTCACCCAAACATCTTAAACAAGGCTTCAAACTCAACATTTATTAGTTTCCTTAAAGCCATCATCATGCACAAAAACTAGTCATGCAAAATGAAATGAAACAAAGCAGAAAGTAGCCATAGGATCAGATTTCTTGCTGCAAATTTCTGCAACTAATTCATGCAAAACTACGGTGGAAACTTCTGCAATACTTTCGGCAGCTACTACGAAAAGTCTGAAACACAACTAGCTACCAACCTTCATTTTAAACGCTGATTTCAGCCCCCAAAACACAACTTAACATCTAAACATGCAAGAGGAAACTCAGGATAGGATCCTGAAGCTCTGGAACTTTCTCCTTTCTGGTTTCATATCATTACAATATGCGGCATTCACCAACCCAAAACATCACTAACAAACATCAAATTCCACAAGGTACCATTCACAATCACTCAATTCATTTAAATATCACCCCTTTATTACAAGACTAAAACAGAAAATCTGGATTGGTGACTGCCAGGGACGTAAGAAATAATAGCAAAAGAAAGAAAGGAAAACGCAGCAAGAGATTCTGCAATAAAACAAACAGGTTCTGCATTTTATGTAACAGAGCATTCTAACACCAAATCATGACAACAAATAAGATACTAGGAACAAAAATGGTAAGAAAAAACAAGAACTATCAAACCTGGTTGTACCCGACACAGAAAATAGCAACAAAGAAAACAACTTTGATTGGTGCAAAGGAAGTGAATGCAAGAAACACAACAAAAGCTCTCTCAAAATCACCCAAGAATCAAACTTTACTCCAGTAAATCCTCATCCAAACGGGAGTAAGAGCCCAAGATCTCTGGTTACACAAACCAGATTCTATATAAAATGGAAATAGACAAGAAAAGGGACTGAAGACTACCTGTTTACCGCCTTGCTTCAGCTTGAGTTCGATGAGGAGATCAGCCGCAGACTTTGATGAAGAAACCTTCCCGTTTCCTTCCTCTGTGTTACCCTCTTGCTCTGATGTTTCTTTCTTTTCTTTTCTCAGATTTTTCCGCCGCTGATTTTCTATCTGCTCATCCGAGAACTTCCCCCCCTTTTTCTGGTTTCTTTCCCCTTTCTCCCGTGAACTCTCCTCCTCCTTCTTCTTCCCTCAGCTTCCCTACCAAAACTCCACGCCAGCTACCCAGTTTTCCTGTCCTATTTCTTCCCGTACAACTCTCTCAGCCGCGCCTCCTTTTTTCTTCTCTTGCCGTTTCAAACTCTCTCTCCTTTTTGCCGTTCACTCCCTTTGATTTTTCAGCCGTCCTTCTCTTTCCAAAACTCTCTCTCCCTTTGCGGCTGTCCATCCTATTGCTATTTATATGGGAGCCTCCCCTAAACCCTCAAACAATTTCTACTCTATTTGCAGCCAAGGGCTGCTCGAGCCCTTCTTTTGCAAGCTGCAAAAAATTGCAGCTTGCATGCCACGGCAGTTTTTTTTTTTTTTTTTTTTTTTTTTTAAAACAGTTAAAAATGGATAATAAAAATAATTTAATTAACCTTGGATAAAACAAATAAACTAGAAACAACAAAATATAAAATCCAATGACTAAAATAGATAAATAAAACCAAATAAAACAAAATTGCTATTTTTTCTTTTCCTTTTTTTCTCTATTTTTTCATGATTTTCCTTTTTCTCTTTTTTTATTCATTTTTCCTTTTTCTCTTTTTTTTCTTTTTCCAAGAAATTCTATGCTAAAAAAATAAAAATAAAAATAAAACTATAAACTAAAAACTAAAAATCGAATAAAACTAACACGACCAATAAACAGTAAATGAAATTACACCAAAAATTTGGTGTCTACAGTTTGCCCCTCTTTGTCTGAGTTTTGAAAAAACTTGAGACAAAGAAGTAGACACCAAATATTTACCTGTACCACTCGGTTGCCCCTATTCGGAGGATTGACCTAAACAAGGAATTTCAAACATGGGACTGGCCCGAACAGAATTGTAAATGGAATAGACCCAAACAGAAATGTAATGGGATAGACCCACGGGATAGACTCGGATAAAAATGTAAATGGGATAGACCCCAAACAGAAATGTAGACGGGATTGACCCGAACAGGAATTTAAACGGGACTGACCCAAACAGAAATTTAAACGGGACTGACCCGAACGAGAATTTAAAACGGGACTGACCCGAACAAGAAATTTAAAACGGGACTGACCCGAACAGGCACACTAGTGGGACAAACCCAACGGCTAGCGGCGAATGCAAATGAAAGGCACACTAGTGGGACAAACCCAACGGCTAGTGGCAAATGCAATTAAAAGGCACACTAGTGGGACAAACCCAACGGCTAGCGGCGAATGCAATTAAAAGGCACACTAGTGGGACAAATCCAACGGCTAGTGGCAAATGCAATTAAAAGGCACACTAGTGGGACAAACCCAACGGCTAGCGGCGAATGCAATAAAAGGCACACTAGTGGGACAAACCCAACGGCTAGCGGCGCAAATGAAAGGCACACTAGTGGGACAAACCCAACGGCTAGCGGCGAATGGGCACACTAGTGGGACAAACCGGCACGGCTAGCGGGCGGCGAATGCAATTAAAAGGCACACTAGTGGGACAAACCCAACGGCTAGCGGCGAATGCAAATGAAAGGCACACTAGTGGGACAAACCCAACGGCTAGTGGCAAATGCAATTAAAAGGCACACTAGTGGGACAAACCCAACGGCTAGCGGCGAATGCAATTAAAAGGCACACTAGTGGGACAAACCCAACGGCTAGCGGCAAAGCAAATGAAAGGCACACTGGCGGGTCAAACCCAACTCCAGCAGCGATGAAATGCTTACTGGCGGGACAAACCCAGCTCCAGTAGCGATGTAAACGAAATGCTTACTGGTGGGACAAACCCAGCTCCAGTAGCAATGAAAATGAAATGCTTTTGACAATCGGACAGTGGGATCAAAACCCGAGCCTGCCGTGATGAACTTGACTTGATTGATTTTTTTTATTTTTGTTTGGTGATTTTTCTTTTCTTTTCGCTTTTCTTTTTGACTTTTGAGAATCTTTCCAAAAAATTAATTTGCCCCAGTATGATGAATTTTTGCAACTTGAGTCCATAGTTGATTCTGTATCGCCATGTTGTTGCACCTTTTGATCAAATTTGCTTGCAACATTTACGATCTGCCTTTGTTCACCAGAGGACTCCTTCCAACACCGATTCCAGTGCGAGGTGTGATTGTTTTCGTCCATGCATGGAATTTTTCTGCAAAAGAGAAAAAACAAAAGGATTGCCACCATCATTTGATCCGCTTGCCTTTTGAGAATCGTGTAAACATAAGCCTTTTGATGCCTTCGTCAAAGTTGGCCGCGGCATCTGACTTGGTTGGATTTATCACTTCAAATGTCTCTGCTTTTCCAGACTGACCGGGTAAGCATTTTGCCATATTACGAAGCCTTTGTAATTGGCTTGGCTGCACCTTAGCCCTTTTTAAGAGATGACTGAACCCAAGTATGCTTCGAATAAACCACGGGGGTTGTCGTTTACCACAATTCAATGATAAAGAATGAGGTATGCAAGAAAAATTCACATGTCATGTAAAAATGAATATGCACAAGAATGCACTCACAACTATTTGTGCTTAAATTCTACAAAAATGCCATGAATGCAAGAAATTTGGTAAAAATGAGTCTCCTAAGAATGTATTTGCCAAAGAATGTTTTACAAAATGACACAGCTTTGGCCAAAGGATGCATATTCGAATCTCTGAATATCCTTGTTCTGGAATTCAATATTGGCAGAGGTATGACAAAAATGAGGAGAAGTCCAAATGGATCAAACCACCCGTTGTTCCTCCTTGTGCTTGCTCATTGCAGAAATCCTACCTTGGCGCCCTTTCGGGTTTTCACCAAGGTTGCCCCCACTCCTTTTCTTTTGCTTTGTTTTTTGTTTTTCTCCTTTTCTTTTGTTTTGTTCCTTTTCTTTTGAGGTGCCCTTTCGGGTTTTCACCTAAGGAACAATGGAAAAACTCAACCATAATCGACTCAGGAGCATGAACTGAAGATTGCTGACATCAGTAAAATGCGCTTCCCTTGTAAGATTAGGCGAAGGCATTATGGACATCACTTGCCAGTTGATTAGCAAACTTCCCAATAGAAAATACGGCAAATGACGAAAGCCAGGACTTTGGGCTTTTGAAATGAAGTCAGGTGGGGTGTTTTTCAAGAAAAGTTGAGGCTTGAAAGCAAATTTTGATGAGAGGGGTGTGAAATAGCCTGAGATTGCATCATTTTGAAATTATTTCCAATTTTGAACGAAACTGAGGAAAATTTTGCCCCAGTTTGATTGGATTTTTTCGTTGCATTTTCTTCATTGCATTCTTCTTACTTTTGCATTTTTCTAAAAACTAAATTTGCCCCTGTGTGGGGTTCTTTTTTCTTCCTTTTCATCTCTCTTTCAAAGATAAATTTGCCCCAGTGTGGGGTCTTTCTTTCCTTTCTGATCATTTTCAAAATGAATTTGCCCCAGTGTGGGGTTTGCAGTTCTCAGGGGTTGCCAAACGAAAATTATTGTTCTGATAGCTCAAAGGGGATGACTAGGGATGAAATGTTTTGATTGGAAAGGAAGATGGCCTGACTTGTGCCTCGTCCCTTGCGCGATTTCCAAAAAGAAATTTGCATAATCAAATAAAGAACTTCTTACACATGTCCGAGTTGATAGGTTGAGGGAATGTCTGTCTATCCGCCTTTGTTAGGACAAGTGCTTCGCTCGGTAGCCTCTTTTGAACGACAAATGGGCCTTGCCATTTGAAGCAAATTCGCCTTTGACTTCATCATTTATTAGGCAAAACTCGTTCCAGTTCTTTGTCCCCTTCTCCAAAGGATTGGTGGCAGACATGGGCCATGCGTTATGGCATTCAGCTACTTTTCATCAGTCAAAATCGATCATTGGTAACCCTACTCTAACCAATCAGCTTCGAGCTTGGCAGGGAAGGAATTTTTATCAATGAAGGGATTTTTAATGAAGGGATTTTGGCCTTTTCAATGAAGGTTTTCTTTAAGGAATGGATTTTCAAACGAAGGGATCTTCTCAATGAAGCAATTTTTATATGAAGGGATTTCTGAATAAAGGGATTTTTCAATGAAGCGGCTTCATCGGATTCCGGAACAGTGATATTCAGAGGGTCAATAATTTCACCTTTGGCCATCTTAAAAGAATTTAAAAGAATCAAGACAATAATTAAATCAAACACATTATGCATTTCATGCAACTCCAAATCAAAGTGGAAACAAGATAAACTCAATTGCAAAAGATGCCTTCATTAAACTATTCACATATGCAAAAAACAGTTTTTGTGAAATTTAGTAAATAACAACCCCTAGATTTACCAAAAATCCCTTCGAGAGGGAAAATACTCGGCCATCCAACGGTGCAACGTGCCTTCAAGATTCTCAGATTTCGTCACTGGAAGTGGATGCCTCTAAAGTGTCCTCATGTTTGGGAAAGGGGTTTGTGTTTACACTTGGTCCTTGTCCAACCTTTCCTCTTAGCACTATTTCCCCAGCCTCGATCATGTCTTGGACTTTGTGCTTAAGTGCCCTACAAACGGCGGTTGAGTGGCCAGGTACCCCCGAATGATAGGCACAAATAGCATGTGGATTGTACCCAGCAGGCATGCCATGAAGGTAAGTTGGAGGGGGAATCACGCCTATTTTGTTGGCAACCTTCAATTGCTCATACATTTGGTCCAAAGGCCTGCCTAGGTTGGTGAAGGTTCGGGTACGGCTTTGATTGTAAGTTTCAGTGGGTCGGGGATAGTTGTAGGTGGGTCTATTTGGTGGGGGAAATCTTTGGTGGTAAGGAGGCCGAGGACGAGCTTGTTGAAAGCTTGGTTGAGATATTTGGAAAGGGGTTGTAGGCGGGTTGGCATAATTTGAGCGAGGTCGAGGATGAGTGATATTGGTGTGGTAAACAGGATGAGAATTTGAGTAGTAGGGGTAAGGGTTTGAGTTGGTAGGGTATTGTCGAGGTCTGGGTCTTGGGACAGGGTTTTGATTCCAGGTGAAGGCAGTTTCCCCCTCTTTCTTTTTAAATTGCGGGCTCTTCTCACTAGTCCCCTGTCCTTGCAAAGCATCCAACTGGGATTTGAGGGCAGAGACATTAACAATCTTCCCAGCTTTCACGAAGTCATCGTACTCCTCAAGTTTATTGACAATGGCGGCGAACGAACATCCAGTCATGCGGAAAATTTCTTCAAAGTACGGGGGATCGTGTGCCTTAATGAAAGTCCGTATGATTTCGTCCTCCGTCATTGGTGGCTCGACCTTGGCAGCCATTTTCCTCCATCTCTTAGCATAGGTTTTGTGGTCCTCAGATGGTTTTCTTTTTGTTCCTTCCAACGTGGTTCGCGTCGGAGCCAGCTCGCAGTTGTACTCGTATTGTCTGATGAAAGCATTGGACAGATCAAGCCAGGTCTTCACCTCCTCCGACTTCAAATTCGAATACCAATCAAGTGCGTCGCCTTCCAGACTTTCTGGGAATAGCCTTAAAGGTAAATTTTCATCATCCACCGGCCTACCCAATTTATTGGCGAACAATCGGAGATGTGTCTTGGGGTTGCCCGTGCCATCGTATTTGTTGAACTTCGGAGTTTTGAATCCCTCAGGCAATTGAACATTTGGAAAGAGACACAGCTCGTCATAGTCCAGCACTCCTTGCTTGCTCAAACCCTGACTCTTTCTCATGAATTCATCAAAACGGTCAAGGCGTTTGAGCAGCTTTATATCAACGGGAGCAGAAGATTCCCCCATTTCTGCCTTGGTTTGAACAATATGGTCTGGTAGGAATGGCTCAGCAACAGGGTGATAAAAGGTATGTGGCTCAGGTGGTATATTTGAAGTGATTTGGGGTGGTGGACCTCGCGTGTGAGTAAGAAAAAATGAAGGATGAGGAGGGTAAGTGTATGGCAAATGTATGGTGGGATAGGTGAAAGTTGCTTCGGGTGGAATAATGAAAGGTGGAGTAAAAGTGGTTTGGGTCGTGGCTATGCCAAACGATTCTGGCTCCGGCTGACTGACGGGTTCAGGCTCAGGTTGAACTCCACTACTGATAAGCTCATCGATTAATTTCTTTCGGGTGGCCATTCCAGTTGCCATTTCATCAAACTTCGTAAGCATTTCGGTCAGTTGAATCCCCGAACTTGCAGTCCCGGGTTGAGCGGTAGTAGCAGACCTATCTGACTGTTCCGGTTGTGAACTCATGTTTACACAACTCCTCTGGGCTTGATTACGGGATCGCGTTATGATGGGGCTTCGACGAGAAGCTATATTTAAATATTACCTGAGAATTTTGAAAGGAATTGTCTTTAGATTTAACCCTTGCTTAGATATTCCAAATAAAAATAAAGAAAAGGAAAAGAAAAAGGCAAGAGTTAGTAACTATCCAAAAAAATCGGATGCATGTCCTATGGGGGAGCCCTTTTTGTGCCAAGGGTAGGCCTAGAATGATGTAATCCTCTGGGGTAGGCACGATACCATACCTGATGGATCTGATCAATTGATTGAGTGAAAAATGATTTGAAAAAAAATTGGCCAATTTGGAGTGAGAAGAAACGTTTGTCAAAATGAGGACCTCGTCCGAAGGGATTGATCACTTTTGATCGATACAAGAACTTGCAAAAATGCACGGGTTTGACCTTGACGAACTTCTTATCGAAGAGATTGGAATTCGTTTTGACAACTTTTCTCAGTGAAGCACGGGTCCAAAAATCCCAACTAATCAAATGCAATGGATGGTTTTTCCAAAATCGACTAGGTTTTCCATTTTGAATTTTTTTTCATTGAAACCCTAATTGGTCAAATGGATGGAATGAAATTGACAAGTTATTTAAAATCGACCGAATTACCCTAAAAAGGGAAACATGTCAAATGGATTGAATGAAATTTAATTTATCCAAAATTAATCAGATCACCCTAAAAAAGGGTAAATTGATCAAATAGATTGAACGAAACTTGATTTATTCAAAATCGGCTCGGTTGCCCTAAAAATGGGTAAATTGGCCAAATGAATGAAATTGAATTAGTGATTTATTCAAAAATTGGCCAAATGACCCTAAAAAAGGGTAAATTGGTCAAATGAATTGTCAATTTATTCAAAATCGACCGGATCACCCTAAAAAAGGTAAATTGGTCAAATGACCCTAAAAAGGGTAAATTGGTCACATGAAATGACGATTTATCGAATGAATCGGCAAAATGGATTGGTTGAATCATCCGGCCATTGGTGATTTCAAAATTATTGAGATGCATTAGTCTATGAGCTTCTAAAATCAAATTTTGGCCTCAATTTATTTATCATCTCAATAGGAGGAATCATTTGTGAATTTTCTTCAAATTAATGTCCTTTTACGCAAGGAAATTTTACCAATTTTGATAAAATGGCCAAAAAGTGATTATTAGATGCTCATATTCCAAAAATCACTCTATGAAAATGATCGGATCCTACCTTACCTTGTGCACAACCCCTTTGGATGGTACGAGAAAGGTAAACGTGCAAGTCTCATTTGGATTATATATCCGACACATGGGGTGGTTTATTCCTAACACGGGATCCCCTAAATGGCATTCCCTTTCTAGGGTTTATGCATGATGCCAGTTTATTAAAGCGATGTAAATATGTGACAAATACGACCTAAAGGACATGAATAATGCATCGAGGGGAAAAAGGTCTAGAATGAAATGTACTCATTGAAAATTAAGTGCAATAACTGAAATTTAAACATGTGAGCTATCTAGTAGGTGAGTCACTAAAAGAGTGCCAAAAGGGCCTCTTATCGCTAAGGCATATGAATGCAAGCCAAGAAACAAAAGAATGGTTAGTGCAATTGATAGTACACATAACACATTGTAAAGCAATCAAAGAAATAAAGCAATGAAAAAGGGGTTGGACCCCTCCCCTCGTGAATAGTGTCCCTAGCTTAGGATAAAGCTGACTCTACCCTAGGCAAGCTATCATGGATGCATGAGATTGAGGTTCGCTAATGCATCTAGACTCGATAAGCTCAGGTCCCCGAGCCTTCAGACTTAGAAACCAAGGGTCATCAATCCCAAAGTTCTTTGTCGGTGGCTCGAGCGATTCCCCAGACGTTGCTACGCACACGTCGTGTTACGGCTACCCGTCTGGGCGAATCTAAAAAAAATCCTCAACCTTCGACTAAAAACTAATAGGTTATCAACCTAAAGTTTAAAGCGGAAGATCGAGTGACCCCTCGGATCATGCTACGCACACGTCGTGATACGATCACATGTCCAAGTGGGTCGCCTAAAATCCTAATAGGGTGGAGTGGCGTGACAAGCCACTAAAAGAAAAATAATGAGGGGTAAAAATAACTAAAGCGTATGCGCGTATGCTAGTGCTCGTTTGGAGGGGAGGGATCAAGAACCAACGCGAGGCTCTAGGGTACATCCCCCACCCAAATGCAATGCAAAGCGCGAGATACATACATCCAATCAACCAAACATACACACGTGAGTGAGGGAATAGTTTGATACGCGCGCGAGGCGAAAAAGTCCTAAAATAGAAAATGCAACCCTAATATCCAAATGCAATGCATAAAAAGGGTAGAAAAGGGAAAAGAATGGCCAAATCAAATGCTTGGACCCACTTAGTAACTCCCCAGTGGAGTCGCCAACTGTCGCGCCCCACTTTTTTGAATAAATAAATAAATGGTTTAAAAATGCATTTTTTGATTCAATTTGTGATTGAAAAATGAATTGTGGTTTAAAAGAAAAAATGGGTCTAAATAGGGGTTTGAGAATGCGACGATTTGACCCAAAATTATAGTTTAAAAAGGGTTTTTTGAAACAAAATACGGAGTCGCCACTTGGTAATGAGTTAAGGTGTACCAAGTCACCTAAAATGAATTTTTAAAGAAAATAGGAAAAAAATAGTAAGAAACCCCTTTTAAACGACTCCTAATCCACGTAAACCAAAGAAAAAGGTTCGGGAGTCACATTTGACAAAGGGGAAGGCAAGGATGAAATCCAAGGCACCCCTTTGACCTAGCCAAGGCTAGTTGCATGATTTAATCAAAGATTTTCTTGTTTTAATCAAAGAATTTATTACATTTGGATGCACTACATGAATGCAAACCCTAGACCTAGGGGTATTGGGGGAAATTTCCCTTCAAAGGTTGAGTGGTGCCAATCACATTAATTGTGAAGCCCAATAACGATCCTTTGAAGAAGTCACGAATAATGCGAGTGGGATGCAAATGAATGGAATGCATGTATGCAATGTGAGGACATGAGTTTGAAAAAGTAATAAAAGACAAGAATGTATAAGTAAAAATGTGCACGTGAGTGAGCAAGGTACGGTATGTGAAATGATAATATGAAGTGTATGTGTGCAAATGATGATAAAAGTGTTTGTGTGCAAGTGAAAATATAAAAGTGCGCGTGTGCCAAATGGGAGGAAAAGAAGAAAGTGTGATGAGGGTATAAATGGTAGAGTGGATGCATGAACCTAGGGAATTCATGCATATTGGGTACGGGGAGACCTAAATCGTGACTCAATTTGCCCTTTTATAGAGGGAATACAAGCGTGCTAAGGCTTAGAAAAAGCCACACTCGTCTATATCCCATATTTAAGGGGACTCTCAAGCAAATGAACCCTATAACTAGCATGAAATGCAAAAATCCTAAAATGGAGGGAAAAGGGGTTCGAAGGGCATGCAAAATGATAAAACTAAAAAGAATGCATGACATGTAATGAACATGCAAACATGTACTAACGAGGGGAAATCCCTAAGGGTCTAGCGTTGGACTAGCCCATTCTATGAATTTCGACTAGCATTGGACTAGTGGAAACGTACATTCATCCATCACATTCATTCAGGCTATGAAAAGCGAGTAGACATGCCAAACACTTATAAACACATAGCACATAACACTTAGCATGCTTGACTAGATGCAAGGCCCTAATAAAGCAAATTAACACGTAACAACTAAGCATGCAAGACACATAAGACCATTAAAGCCCTAACTATTACATTTGCTAGCTAGGCACATGACTTCGATAGGTCTTCATTGAATGCTCCTCCAAGTCCTATCTATTACAAGCCAAGAGGTGTACACATACCCCATAAAAAATAACTTAAATAAAAAGTAAAAGTAAATGACATAAATAAAAGAAATTAAAGAAAGGCTAGGAAAGCAAAGTAGACATGTATTTCTCACGTAGCACGTTGGTTCACATAGGAGAGACAAAAAAGATAAAAGGAATTATACCGCCTCCTTTTGTGGTGCTAATTGGGTGGACAAGACTTAAATGGCTTATTTATCCTCCAAAATAAAAGAAGTGGTCAAGGTACCAATTTATTTGGAAAATTAAAGAAAATGTGCAACACAAAGCTCACTTGGTCACAAAATTCACAAATTCATGCATTAAGTACAATCTAAACAAAACATGGCAATTAATGAAAACAATCAAGCAATTGAGTTGAAAAATTGAAGCTGCCAAGGACCCAATTTGAAGACATTATTCAATTAGTTGGGTCAAAGTAGCATTAGTTAGAAACCAAGGGGTCAAAGTGAAATTTTTAGAAATTATTTCATGCAATCTTCATGCAAGCTACGTGAAAAGCAACATGAGAAACAACATTCTGCAGCAGAAATTTCTGCTGAAAGCTTTCGGCAACCCATCAAAACATTTTCCAACACTCATTGTTTATCAACCCAAATTCGTGTAACTCCACAAATTCTCAACTCAAACATGGTTATTCAGCTTTGATGAATCCCTCGGACAGAAACCAAGCCAAAAAAAACAAAGACAAAACAGCAAAATGCAGCAAAGAAACTTAACAAAGACATATGTTCATGTCATTTTAGTAACGTGTGCATGCATCAAATGAAGCTTTCTTCATTTCTGGTTGCTGGAAATGCTTCTTACTAGTCACCCAAACATCTTAAACAAGGCTTCAAACTCAACATTTATTAGTTTCCTTAAAGCCATCATCATGCACAAAAACTAGTCATGCAAAATGAAATGAAACAAAGCAGAAAGTAGCCATAGGATCAGATTTCTTGCTGCAAATTTCTGCAACTAATTCATGCAAAACTACGGTGGAAACTTCTGCAATACTTTCGGCAGCTACTACGAAAAGTCTGAAACACAACTAGCTACCAACCTTCATTTTAAACGCTGATTTCAGCCCCCAAAACACAACTTAACATCTAAACATGCAAGAGGAAACTCAGGATAGGATCCTGAAGCTCTGGAACTTTCTCCTTTCTGGTTTCATATCATTACAATATGCGGCATTCACCAACCCAAAACATCACTAACAAACATCAAATTCCACAAGGTACCATTCACAATCACTCAATTCATTTAAATATCACCCCTTTATTACAAGACTAAAACAGAAAATCTGGATTGGTGACTGCCAGGGACGTAAGAAATAATAGCAAAAGAAAGAAAGGAAAACGCAGCAAGAGATTCTGCAATAAAACAAACAGGTTCTGCATTTTATGTAACAGAGCATTCTAACACCAAATCATGACAACAAATAAGATACTAGGAACAAAAATGGTAAGAAAAAACAAGAACTATCAAACCTGGTTGTACCCGACACAGAAAATAGCAACAAAGAAAACAACTTTGATTGGTGCAAAGGAAGTGAATGCAAGAAACACAACAAAAGCTCTCTCAAAATCACCCAAGAATCAAACTTTACTCCAGTAAATCCTCATCCAAACGGGAGTAAGAGCCCAAGATCTCTGGTTACACAAACCAGATTCTATATAAAATGGAAATAGACAAGAAAAGGGACTGAAGACTACCTGTTTACCGCCTTGCTTCAGCTTGAGTTCGATGAGGAGATCAGCCGCAGACTTTGATGAAGAAACCTTCCCGTTTCCTTCCTCTGTGTTACCCTCTTGCTCTGATGTTTCTTTCTTTTCTTTTCTCAGATTTTTCCGCCGCTGATTTTCTATCTGCTCATCCGAGAACTTCCCCCCCTTTTTCTGGTTTCTTTCCCCTTTCTCCCGTGAACTCTCCTCCTCCTTCTTCTTCCCTCAGCTTCCCTACCAAAACTCCACGCCAGCTACCCAGTTTTCCTGTCCTATTTCTTCCCGTACAACTCTCTCAGCCGCGCCTCCTTTTTTCTTCTCTTGCCGTTTCAAACTCTCTCTCCTTTTTGCCGTTCACTCCCTTTGATTTTTCAGCCGTCCTTCTCTTTCCAAAACTCTCTCTCCCTTTGCGGCTGTCCATCCTATTGCTATTTATATGGGAGCCTCCCCTAAACCCTCAAACAATTTCTACTCTATTTGCAGCCAAGGGCTGCTCGAGCCCTTCTTTTGCAAGCTGCAAAAAATTGCAGCTTGCATGCCACGGCAGTTTTTTTTTTTTTTTTTTTTTTTTTTTTTAAAACAGTTAAAAATGGATAATAAAAATAATTTAATTAACCTTGGATAAAACAAATAAACTAGAAACAACAAAATATAAAATCCAATGACTAAAATAGATAAATAAAACCAAATAAAACAAAATTGCTATTTTTTCTTTTCCTTTTTTTCTCTATTTTTTCATGATTTTCCTTTTTCTCTTTTTTTATTCATTTTTCCTTTTTCTCTTTTTTTTCTTTTTCCAAGAAATTCTATGCTAAAAAAATAAAAATAAAAATAAAACTATAAACTAAAAACTAAAAATCGAATAAAACTAACACGACCAATAAACAGTAAATGAAATTACACCAAAAATTTGGTGTCTACAGGTCTACTTCCACTAGCTATTGGTTGCCTAGGGTTGCACTTCTCTGGTTGCGCACCCTCATTTCCTTCACGATTTTTAACAGGACAGGTGGTAATTTGATGCTCGAAACTTCCGCAACAGAGACATTTCTTCATCTTTCGCCAACAAGCATCCTCGGTGTGGTTTGTCTTGCTACAATATCTGCAGCTTGTTCGAGAAGTGGGTGTAGGGCCTCTTTCGGAGACAGGCTTCTATTGTCCTCTCCCGTCGTGAGCCCCTCTGGATGGAGCTCCTCTCGGTGTCCCTGAAATTCTAACTCCACTCGTACCCCTCCCAAACTTAGGAGGTGGTACATGTTGATTGCCTCGCCCGGGAGCACTGCTAGATACGCCACGTCTCTTGGCTTGAAAGGTCCGAACCTGGAATCGGGCCTGCTCCATTCATTGAGCTTTCTCATGAGCATCCTTGAACGTGTCGATTTGAGCTGCAGCTAAGTCCTTTTGAATCTCCACATTCAAACACTGGACAAACTGCCTTCTGCGTTTCTGCTAATTAACCACCAGTTCCGGAGCAAATTTGGAGAGTCGGGTGAACTGGATCTCATGAAGTCGAAATCATGATAAGCAAGGGAAAACACAAAGCAGTTAAATGCCAATTCGAAATAGAGTCAGGTCAAAGTCAAGGTCAAAGTCAAAGTATTATACATTCAAAGGCTTGTAGCAGTCATTTACAAGCTAACAAGGCCAAAAGTATCAAGTACGAGCCTCAAAAGTACAAGCACAGTTCATGAAATCATATCATGCACAAGCCAGTGTATGCAGTCAAAAGAGAACTGTACAACCACCAAGTCACCACATCCCCTATTCTTTCTATGTACAATGGTCAAAATCATCCACAATCCTAACCTAGAAGTGAAGACCTAATCCGCTACAGGACTAGCTGACTCCTCGTCCTGGGCAGGTTCAGCTCCTGCCTCGCCTCCAATGTGGGAAGCCTCATCTCTCATATCTCCAAGTAGGTCATCACAAATGTTCAGGATCGACTCGGCTCTAGTCCTCATTTTGATAGCTCTCGTAACCATGCGCTCCTGAGCTTCCCCAAGCTGCGCGCAAAGATCATCAATCCTTTCCTGGCCTTCGAGCATATCATACTCGAGCTCCTTAATCCCGATCGGCTTGCATTTTATTAGTTTCCTTTAGTTGATTCACTTCAGCTTCAAGCCTAGCATTGTCCCTTGCTAGGGCCTCCCTCTCCTCTACCACGGCCAAAACTACGGTATTGGGATAGGCATAAGTATGGCGGCACTCGTAACGCCAAAAATGATTGGCCGGACTCCAGTATACAGTGACTCCTCTTGGCCGAATCTGGTACTTAATCACCGGGAGTACTCCACGGGGTGGCTCGCCAACTGGACTATCACTAGGGCCACTATGTCCGTCCATCCTACACAAAGTGTAGATAAAACTTAAGTACTCTTAAGGGAAATAATCAAATATAATCCTCAAGTCGAAAATTCCTAACACGCCCAGGCCAATTCAAACCTAAGCTCAGATACCACCTGTGACAGCCCCACCTCTCCCTAGGGCGAACCCTAGGGCATCAGCGGATTGCTTGCCCAACTCTCACCGGAACTCGGTCGATCAAAGAACTAGCAACTCAAGATAACCAGTGAAATAACTTCAAATCAAAGTGTACAAACCCTAATGGCATATAATCGTCAAGCCAACTTTCCAAACTTAGAATATCAAGCTAAAAGTCAAACTTACCACTTCACACTACAAGTACATAACATAAGTCGAACTTATGAATTCAAACTTACAAGAGTCAAAAGTAAAGTCAACTAAGCAAAAGGTTACAACTCGAAGTACAAGTTCAAGCAAAAGATAAAACTTTGAAAGCTCGTGCCCCTATGTCCATGCCACATCTGTTAAGGAAAACAAAGGGAGTGGGGTGAGCTAAAGCTCAGTCAGGTTCCAAATAAACAAATACGCATGTAGCCAGATAAAAAGGTAAGGCAAACAAGTAAACATAGTATTGTACTACAACAATGAAATCATAGTTTAATTCAAGGATACGGGTGGCTTCTAAAAGCCAAATCCACTTGAGCTTGATCATACAAGAATCCATTGACTCTCCGTCAACGTTTGCATTTAAAGAATACAATGTCCGTAGAACATCACTTACTCCAATTTTTGTCCACCAGTCAACCCCCTTGCCGGGCCCAAACTCCACAAACAGTAAGTAGGTAATACTCGAGTATACCGGTTTCCAGTTTTCAGTAAATAGCCCCCAAGGTTTATTGGCCTTCTCGACCAAACCCTTGCTGGCTCGATACAACCGACTCATCTATGAGGTTGGGTAACCAAACAGTGGCAGTAGTTGATGGGATATCACCCAAATAACTCAAACATAGTCACATATAGAGAAATCACATCTCATAATAGCAGTATACAGAGCCTCAGTGGAATCGAGGGAGGTCGAGTGCGATAAAGTACACACTCGCCTCAATTTTTAACAAAACAATGTTTGGCTGAAGCAGTCACCAATCAAGTACATAGATATTTCACATAGACAGTTAACAGGTAATGGAACACTCACCTGTCAAGCAATGGAGTGTTCAAACATCAAGTCCCTCGGTTACGTTCACCACCGTTTCCCAATCCTAGGGCAACTAGTGAAACCGCTAACAAACTAGGTTCAATTCTAACCAAAAGTGAGCTCATTAGGTGACCAAGTGAGTGGTTAAATCAACTCAATTCACCATGTAAGTTAGGCCCAAAATGGAGTAAAATTTCATGCGAAAACAAATTTGACAAGTGCAAGAAAGTTGGGCAAAAGAAAAGTTTCATTCAAGCTCAAAATGTTCTTCGCGGGTAAAACAGTCGCGCCCGCGCAGTCTCGAGAAAACGGTCATATCTCACTGTAGGAAGGTCAGAATTAGGTGTCGTCAGCGGCGTTGGAAACTAGACTCAAAGGGATTTTCAACAGTACCAAATACTGACCCTATTTCATCTCTTATCGGTACCAGTAGCTCGGACAAGTCGGCTGATTTTCCAGTTCTGATCAACCCTAAAACTCTAGCAAAGCTATACTAGTTCTTAGTGCTATCTTCATTTGTTTTGGTTCATACTCATCCAATTCAATCTTCTAGGGTTTATAAACAGGAGAGTAAGTTAACTAGTACCATTGGAGCTCAAAAGGCAATACACAACATAATTAAGAGGATCAAAATAGTCTAGCCAACCAAAGGAGCCAAATCAATCCACTATTAGCTCACAACAACTACTTTCTTGCTTTTTTTCCACTTCAACTCACACACAAACTTAACCAATATCTAGCCAAGTTTCTTAGGCTTGATTAAGGTGCAAATGAAACACAAAATCAAGAAGAAACCTCTCCTTCCAAAACCGGTCAGCCAAGAAAGAAAGAAAACAGTCCGCAAGTTCATTTATGTCACCAACCTTCATCCTTTCATTATTTTCACTTAAACAACATGCCAAGTGTTATCTCCAACTCAAAAGGGTCTAAAACATGTTAATACCTCAAGGAAAACCATAAACAAAGTTCAAACATTTCATTAAACACATGGTAGGCATACCAAGTGACCCTACTACCACTTGTTTAGTTCAAGAAGATTAACCACAAATCTCATCCAAACAACTTGTAGTTTATCATGAAAACTTAAAGCAGTTGATATATCACCATAAAACTAAGATTTAAAGATCATTTACCTCTCTTGTAAGAAGCTTGAGTTACCCAAAACAGCTACCAAACCAAAAGCTTCAAACTTGGAAATCACACACTAGGGTTGGAAGTAGTTCACTCACCAACTCAAGTCCTTCACTTTTGATTTTTCTCTCAAGATCAAACTAGGTTTAAAAAGCATAAAAATGGAGTTTTCTCTCATTCTTTTGGAAGCTATGAGGGCCGGCCAAAGCTAAGGAAAAATGGCTCCAAGATGGTTTAAATTCCTTCTAATCCTAGTTTGAACAAGATATATGGCTAGGGTTTTGCCACATGGCCCAATTCTTGTCCAATCTTCTCTTAATCTTTGACTAATGATGTTTCAACCCTTCCAAATGTCCCAATATCTATTTAACACCTCTGAACTCTCATATAAAGTCCAAACCACAAATAAAAGACACTTGGTAAAAATGTAAGTGGTGAAATAATTAAAACCAACTCAAGAAAATGTTTCCATTCAAGTAAAAGAAAATGAAATGCAATGCTAGGGAATTGTTATAATACATGTAAAATGTAATGCCATGGCATATTATAAGTGGTTTAAATCTTAGGGCAAGGCATGTAGTTTAGGAAAATTATATTTTAAAGTGAGTGTTCTCACAGTTTTAATGTGTGTTTTAATATCCACGCGTTGAGTCGCATGGTTAATCTTCTTAAATGTATTTGAGGAATTTGAAATATGTATTGATAATTGTGGCAAAAACATTATTTGAAGTTTCTTACTAAGAAAATTTAGTTCTGGACCGTGAAGAAAAGTTTGTATCTTTAACTCTAATTTTGAGATTTTGAATCGCATTCTGTCACATACATATCCAAAATACATTAAAGCCCTTGATTGTATCTTGCATGTTATGATTGACTTGATTTGGACAAAAAAATTGGTTGGTCGTTTGGGACAAAAGAAACCCGGTCATTACTAAAATTCTTGATTTTGAAAATTGAATGGCAGTAAATGGTTTTGGACAAATTGAGTACGAAAAATTTGGTAAGGCTAGTCTTCTATTGAAAATATATCAATCTATTCAAGTTTTGAACTACAAGATTGAATCATTTAACTAGAGTTTTAATTGACCTTGGAGCCAACTATTCTTGTGTAAACCCTAGTTTCATGAATGGTATAGATAAAGTGTGATTGCTTGCCCTATGACTTGGAAGTTAGGACTCCTACGGGGAATCGGTGTTTAATTGTTAGGGCAAATTGTAGAAAGAGTGATTTTTTGGCAGATCTAGTGGACCTAGCAAATAAGGTGTGAAAACCCAAAAAATTTCACATTTCCTAAGTATTATTTCATTTCTTTGCCTACATTTTTATACTGTCCTTTAAAATATTAAATTTTCAATACATTTTATAAGTAAGTACAGTTTTTAAATCATTTTCCTGGTATAAGTTAGTGTACGTCAAATTTGAAGTGCATTATAGACGTGGGACCCGCTAGTACGGTAAGTGCGATAAAATTTTGGTGACTAAGTGATTTTTATGTAAAGGGATATTATATTACAAGGTGTTAGGAGATGATTAGAGGTTAGCTAGATAGATGAATCATTGGGAGACAAAAGGATGAGCATGGACTTGAAAGAGCCAAGTGTCACTACACTATTGGAGGGTGGACTTTGACCAAGCTTATTTAACTTTCCTAAACTCCAATTTTGACCCAATTTTCTTCCATTTTGAACTTCCCTTGGCCGGCCCTCTTGAGGAGAAAAACAAGAGAGACTACTTCAATTTCTAGCTCCTAAACTTGCTTGAATCTTGAGTTCAAGCCAACCAAATTGGAAACTACTCTATAGAAGTGCTCACTATGGAAGTTTAAAGGCTTTGGTGGAGTTATTTTGGAGAAGGAAAGACTAAACTACCATTTTCTTTGAGGTTTCAAGGTATTTTGCTAAGAACATCTCTCTTTGCTTCTAATAGTTATAAATTAGTGGCTTGTGGTAGCCACTTTGGTAGTTTTATGCAATATTTCTTGGTTAGAAGTGATGATATATGGATTTTCAGTTTTCTTAGAGAATATTCTGCCCATATATGAAGCTTAAGGGTTGGCCATGATCTACTAGCTTTGATATGTGAAAAATCTCGTGTTTTGGTGCTAGTTTAATTTGCTTAAAGGAATTTTCAGCTAGGGTGTTAATTTCAGCTTTAGTAGAGAATTCTGCTTTGTTCTTACCAGTTCATTCGGTCATGATGGAGGCCGAATTGGGCTTAGCTTAAAACATGAAAGTTTTTGAAATGATGTTATATAGCTGCCTGTAAAATTTCAGCTCAATCTGAGCACCGTATCATGTGAAATGACAAAAATACCCTTGATTGCCGAAGGTATAGTTTTACGGACAGTTTTGGGATTTCACGATTCTGGCCTCATTTTTCACTTTGATTCATATCAAATCTGTAACGCCCCGAGGCAGAAGAAAAGGAAAAATTTCTAGTGAATAGAGTTTTGTGAGGAATCCGGCCCACATAAATCTGGAAGAAATTCGGTCCACATAAACAGCTTAAAGAGCCAGCTCTTTAAGGCTTTCCGATAAGGACTAAAATACCCTTTTATTTGAAAATTATTATTTATCAAAGCCCACTACCCAATTATTTCACATAAGTGTAAATAAACCTAGAAAATAGGGTTTTACACTTCGGTTTCAAGTTTGGAGCAAAGTTAGGGTTTTCGCGATTTTTCGCCGGATGAATTTTCGGTACAGAGTAAGGATTAAATTTGGGGATTAAAAGTGACTTTTAAGTGAGAAATAATAAGTGACTAGTGGCAATGATATAAGGTTAGTGAATGGGAAGTAAAAACCCTAGTACGTGAGTTTTAAGAAAAACGGCGCGATCCGGCGGGTCCCGCGCATTACCGATTGAACGCACCACTTGACCACCATTTTTCTTACCCAACAAGTTTGTTGACTTTTGCACATAATATCTTCTTATATTGTAGCAGCCTTGACCGAAATTATGAGGCTAGAAATAACAAGAAGGAAAGAGAAAAAAAAGAAAGGTGGTGGTGGTGACACTTGTCACCACCTCATGGCTTCTTACCCAAGACTAACCCCAACCATTTAACTCCAACACTTAGCATTTTTCTTCTTCATTTTGGGTGCTGCTGGCCGAGAACAACAAGAAGAGAAACTCCAAGGGAAAATCTTTCATTTCATCTCCAAATCCAACAAATAAGTGAGGAGTCGAGCGAAGTAAACCGATTAAACTTGTTTTCTAGTGACTAGCTAGTGAGTTGTGGTGTGATTCTTGAAGGGGAGAGCTTGTGCTACTCTTGGTGACTTTTATTCAAGGTAAGAGAGTTTATCTCTCCAAGTTTCACTTCTAATTTTTTTCAATTAAGCTTGGCAACTTGATCTTGTGGTGAGATTATGGATGATTATCATGTTTTAGTAGTTTTCCCCAATTTATTTGATGAACTAGGGCTTGTGGAAATTCTGCCCAAATGATTGTATGATGTTTATATGTTGCAATTGAGGTGTTATATGGTGTTTTGGTAGTGATTGGACCAAGAAATTAAGGAAAGATTCACTAGAAACTCAAAATTTCCAAAATCTGGAAAATGGTCCTAACATTCTGTCCGAATTTTTATCTATATGTTAGAGGCTGATTTGGCCTTAGCTCAAAGAATAAAAGTTGTAGAGAATGGAATTTTATAGGTGCCTACAAAATTTCAGCTCAATCGGAGCAACGTAGGACATGAAAAGTCCAAAATACCCTTACTGTTCTAAGTATTTCCCAGCAGTTCGTTTCACCAGTTAAGTCCAGTTTATCACGATTTTTGACCAGGATCCATTCTGATTTAGCTCTGGGCCGAAACATGAAAGTTGTAGTGTTCTGAAGTAGCTTTAAAATGCCTCAAAGAAAACCTGATTCGGACTTGTGTACTCTGAGTTATGACCATTACAGTGTTCTGCGTTTAAACAGCCGACGAATTGGTTTCTGGTTTAGTAATTTGAGAATTTGACCAAGTTACATTAGAAACTGGACTAAGTGACCTTCATGAACATTGTAGCCCTGAGTCTTAGCTTCGAAATGAGATAGGTTTTGCCTTAATCCGATAAGTGTAGCCTCGGATATGTTATTTCCGCTTTCATACGTCAAATCTGTTTTGTGCTAGGTTGAATTTCTGCACTTGCTATCGTTGTGAATCTTATTATTATGATATTGTGAGCCTATGGAACGGCTCTTGTCATGAATTTCTGATATATGTGATGTTGGGTTTTGGTTGAGGAAAAATAATGAAGCCTAAATGGCTGGAAAATTAAGTAAACACAAAGGGCATGCTGCCCGAATTTTTACTCGAGAACTAGAAAACTATATTTGCAACTTGAGTGAAGGTTAAGTGATTACCACTTGAACTAGAGAGAACTTTTGCTACTTTGTTATCGATGGTTATACGTTAAAAACCTAAACGAACTTGTACTCTTGAGGAAAAGATATAATGGCCAATGTAAACTTGTATTTCCTTGTACTTTCAACTCAAGTATTGTTTCCAAGTATATATGCTACAAAAACCTTACGATTTGAAAAGCGAGCAAGTGTTTCACGAATGCCTTTCAAATGAATTTCAATTGGTTGATTCTTATGAACGGAACGTTTAAGTTTCAAATCTTACTCGTGTTTCAAAGTTCTCAAATTGGATTTCTATCGCAGATCTGGACTCCAAACCTGGAGTATAATTGAACGTGACTACTTGAAGCACTATAGTTTGAGTGAGTGATCTCTCCACTACTTCTCAAAGATTACTTTTGAAATGATTCTTGCATTGATTGCACAATTGCATATCATTGTGTTTGTGTGTGTGCCATGACATAGTTTGGCTCCAGTGAGTTCCTGGAAAGTCTTGTGCTTAGAACCAATGTCTCCACTATTGTTTACACATTCTTTGGAGCACGATGGCTCCTTACTTTTGTTTCATGGTTACTTGATCTAAACGAGCATTGGGTATATAAGTACAAGAACTTCACTGGCTCACATGAGCAATAAATGAACATTTGATTACTGCATCATGACATCATATCAATGCTTTATTGTGAAATAGACTTGGCTGTTGATTTTACTGGTCACTCGCTGAGCTTCTAGCTCACCCCCTATTATCTTCTTCTCCCCACAGGGATCGAAGTAAAGGAAGAACTTGTTTTTGGATCTTTGTGTAGCTGGATGGCGTACATCTTGTATAGTTTAGTTTTAGTTTTGGTTTATGTACTTTTGGGCCTGTATAAATATTTGGAATTGAATCAGATGTAAATCTATATTTTACGCTTAGAATTGGTTTCCGCTTCGCTTAAGATATGTAATTTTGGGAGAATTGGATATATTATTTGAGTTGTACCTTGTAATTTACTTGAGGAATGTAGTAAGTGAGTGAGTCCCGGCGAGAGCTGGGCAGGCGGCCCGCTAAACCCTCTGGTACGCCTTAGGGGGAGGTGGGGTCGTTACAAAATCAACCTTTGGCCAAAACATGGAAGTTGTAGTCCTATGTTTTAGCTTTCCAACGCATCTGAAAAAGCCTCAATTGGACTTTTGTAGCCTGAGTTATTGTCATTTGAACCCAGTGCTGATAACCAGCCTGATAGTGAAATTCTGGTTCTGTAATCTGTAAATTCGACCTGGATAAACTGTGAACTGGGTTGAGTTGTCTTCATGAAAGTTGTATTCCTTTGTCTTAGCTTCGAAACGGTATAAACTTTACCCCAATCCGATAAGCATAGCTTCGATTGTGGCTGACATGCTATAAGATGTCAAATCTGCTATTTAGCCTTTTGTCTTCAAAACTGATTTCCGGTTGTATTATTAGACTTGTGTTATAATTGGATGATTTTGGGGCCTAATTGAAAGGCTATGGTGGTAACATTGCTTGCGTGTGACTTTGGGGCTGATCTGAGAAAATAATGAAGCCATAAATGGCTGAAAAATAGGTAAAAACAAAAGGCGTGCTGCCCAAATTTTCATTCGAGGACTAGACGTGTGCACTTGTAGTTTGAGCGAAGAGTTGGGGTTGAATTGAGCTTGAATTGTCTAGGGTATTCAAGTCCTCTTTCATGGAATTCGGCCGAAATTTGTACCCTTGGAAAAATGAAAGTAACGACTAATAGAAATATGTTTTCTTTGTCACTTCGACTCAAATGGAGATTTCAAAGTCTTACGAGCGAGCATAAGTTTTACAAATATTTTACTCATGTCCTTTGGTTTAAATGTACTCTTTTCACTTCCAAAACCATGCTTATACTTTGTACTAGTAGTTATTCGGATTTTCTTTGGTTCACCTAAACTTTGGATGGTTTAACTGTAATATTTTCTCTTGGTTATTATTAGGGTTCCTTGGTGATTGAGGGTATTATCCGGAAGGAAACTTTGGACGTTATTTTGCTTAAATAGGTGAGTGTTCTTTGTACGTTATGTTTCCAATTACTATGTGGATTGTTGTGACTATGTGACTATTTGTGAATGTTGGATTAAATGTTAAATGTTTTCAATGATTTCTAAAAATGAATTTTGCTAGGCGAGTGTGTACTTTATCACACTCGACCTAAATGAATGTGAAGTTTATAATGATTAAATGATTAAATGTTTAAATACTACTTGTGCATGAATGTAAGCCTTTTGGCTGAACTGGGCCCTTGCCCTTCGTTGCCGGTCGACTCGTGCTAGAAGCGGACTCGGTCAGGCGATTGGTGACCCTGGGTTAATGTTTGGTTTACTCGAGTATGACCATGAAGTCTGGTGGAGACTGGCCAATGAAATGGCTAGTAGCGGGGAATGAAATTAATGACTGAATGTCAAGGACATTAGAGAAGTTTTCAAAGGCAAAAATGTTTTCTAATGTTGGAGGAATAAGGGAAATGGTCGGTGAATAAACGAACGAATGGCTCCACATGAGCATGTATCCTTTTAATGAATGTGTTCTCATTACTTTTATATTGTAAATATTTTCTGAATTATTTACTATTCAATGCTTAAATGTCTTGGACTTAATTGTTTGATTATGTGTTTGGAACCTCACTGGGCTTTTAGCTCATTCCGTTAGTGTTGTTTTCCTTACAGGAGATGCGAACAAGGGCGAGCGACTTGTATAGACTAACACAGTCTAGTTTGTGAAAATTTTTGCGATTGTACTCGTGCTAGCGCTTGAATAGGGTTGAATGTATTGGGCATGAAACACTTTTGTTATATTTGGGACTGTATTACTGGTTGAGATAGAAATGAATGTAAGTATACGTTTCGAGTTTGGGAATTGTTGTTTCACTTATCCTCGAGGTTATATCTTATTTGGTTTGAAGAGAATGAACAATTCCTGGCGAGAGCTGGGCAGGCGGTCCGCCGAACCTTTTGGTTCGCCTTAGGGGAAGGTGGGGCTGTCACAGGGTATCAGAGCCACTTCGCGTGGTCTCTGCGCGGTGTTAGCTTGGGCTAAGTGGTGTTATGGTCCTGATTCCGTGAATAAGTATGAAGGATTAAGTGCTCTTTTGAGCATAAGCTATGAATCATGAATTGTTATAGGTCTTAAATCTTTATCATGGTATTTGAGGAGCATAGATATGTACGTCAGGTAGGAATCTCGATTGTAGATAATTTAATCTTGAGACTGGCCAGCTTGACTGGTTAATTATCTCGAATTTTTGTACCTGAGTACACGGGAGTTGAGGGCAATACTAAGACGCGATCTTTATTGCGGGGAGCAGGAATGGGCTAATGTTTGGTGAGAGTAAGTGCAAGGGGTTAACGGACGTCTAGTTCAAATAGTAAGAGAAGTAAAAAATCAGACGGGGAGTATTTTAACCGAGTGTGGAATGGCATGTCGCGTTTTCTTCTTGTTTTGCCCCTGTATTGTTACTATATGTATTTGGTTTGTGGCATGTCAATACTTACATGTATAGTATTTGCTGTACTTGATCTTGTTCAACTTGATATGTATCTTTGTGAATTTGGTGTATTATATTTTACCATTTTAGTCAATTTACTTTGTTTACATACTAAATTACCTTTTGAAAAAAAAGAAAAGAGAGAAAAGGGTATGGAGGGGAGACGTAGTCGCGGACATGGAGCTAGTCGTGGCCATGGGGCTAGGCAAGCTCAAGAACCAAGAAAAGAAAGAGAAACAGCAGCTGAGCAACATCGTGGATCGAGGGTTGAGGCAGGAGACCAAGTAGCGACGGCGATCCAACAAATGACAAATATCCTAGTGTGATTGGTAGATCAACAAGGCCAAATGCCAGTGAATCAACCCCAGAATCCTGAGATAGGAAAGGATAGAGCTCTAGAGCGGTTTCAAAAGCTTGTTCTTCCTAAATTCCTTGGAGGGCCTGATCTAGATGTGGCTGAATGGTGGTTAGAGGCAATGATTAACATCTTCGCAGCCTTGAACTACACGGAGCAAAGACAGGTGAACTCTGCTGTATTTCAATTCGAAGGACCGGCCCGAGCATGGTGGAATGTTATTAGGGCAAAGTGGGAGAAAGAACAGACTGCATGGACTTGGGGGAACTTTATAAGGAAATTTAACGAGAAGTACCTCCCACCTTTGGTCCAAGAAATGAGAGAGGATGAGTTTGTTGGAATGCGTCAGGGAACCCAGAGTGTGGCCGAATATGAGACTAAATTTACTAAATTATCTAAGTTCGCTTTCCAAATTAGTGGTTACAGAGCGAAGGAGAGTAAGACGGTTCATACAAGGCTTGAATTTGGAAATCCAGGAAGCTTTAGTAGCGATTCAAGTTAGTACTTTTACGGAAGCTC
>NW_020864431.1:0-21144 GCF_003713205.1 Coffea eugenioides | reverse complement strand
AGAAGAAGAAAAATTTCCCTCGGCCATTCATCCCAAAATTTCCAACACAACCCCACACACATTTTTCTCACAATTCAAGTACAAAAAGGAGAATCAAGCAAGAAACGGCTAAGGTTCAAAAGCTTTACCAAAAGCATCAACCGAAAGATTGCCATATTTATTGAGATATATTTTCAGTTTTTTATCATATTAAATCCATGCTTCATTGCTTAAATTTCTTTTGCTTTTATTAGTTTCCTTTTATTGATTGAGTTGATGAAATTTCAGAATAAGCCATGAACAAAAATTAAGAAAAGCGAAATGGCTTTGTAAATGCCTTGTTTGTGCTTGATAAAATGCCACAATGAAAATGTGAGTTAAGTTAGTGAATCTTTTGTGCATATTTTCGTCAAAATAGTTGACCACTATCTAGCACAAGGTTTGAAAATGTTTGGTTATAGTATTGAAGAATTCTTTTTATTTTAGAACTGTTTTGATTTAATTTTATCATATTTGCTGTTGCTTTTATTGATTTCAATTCATAGTTATGTTGTAAAAATCACAAGGAGTGCTGTAGTATAAATTTTATGATTTTTGGTGAAGATTTGAGTGTTTGAAAAAGTAAAAATTGGTTTGTCTTTTGGCATTTTGGATACTTTCGGATCATTTTTTGTAAAAAAATAACTCCAAAAATGGAATCTACGCTAAAAATAGAGTTGGGGTGTGTATTTTGGTAAAATTTGGTGACCGAAAAATTTACCGACGATCGGCAGCAGTCCAGCGATGGCGCCGCTGCCGTGTACAGAACGTTGAAGGAAAGTTGCAAAAAATGACTTCGTAAGCTTTGCATGATGATCTGGAAAAATTACATTTTTTGACCCCCCAACTTTTGTCTAATTTCGCTATGACCCGAAAACTTCTGCAATCGAACCATTTCTGCCCCATTGAGATCTAATCTTCTTTTTTTTTTTTATATTTCAAATCCATTTTGAGCAAATAATTTCTGCGATTTAGAGTATACTCAGTCTTTAATAAATTTTAGTGAATTTTTATATTGTTGGGTTTAGTAAAAATAGTTGGATTGAGGTTTGTTTGGTTGGATTTTGGTATAAAATCTGGTCTATTTTGCTTGGATTTTAGAAATGGGTTATTGGCTTATTTTCTGGGTTTTCGGGTGGGCTTAGGAATTTCCAGCCAAGCAAAAAATAAAAGAAAGGCCTGATGGCCTTTTTCTTGCCCAAATCAAAAACCAAAATGTTCACTTTAGCCCCTGATCTTTGGAGTAATTTTACTGCGGCTCAGAATATTTTAAATTTCTTCTACTTAGGTCCTTAAATTAATTGCACTTTGATCCCTGAACTTTATCTTTTATTTAATTTTGACCCCTAAACTTTGGAAAGATTATATTTTTAACCCCAAAAGTTTTTTAATTTTTACAATTTAGTCTCTAGTAAATTTTGACTTTCTTTATTATGACTGTTTCTTTTCTTAAATAGCTAATTATATTACTTTTGAATATATTTAACTTGTGATTTTTTAGATGTTCTTAAATTTCTTTACATTTGACATGTTAAGGTGAATTTCGTATTTTTTATCATTATTATTATTTTCAATTAAGTTGGTACCGTGATTCTTTTGTTCATTTTGAGTATAAATAAGGCAAGTTGACTCCATTTAGTCACCACTTCAAAAGAAAGGTACCCCTATTATTATTATTTAAATATCAATTACGTGCTCTTATGTGCTCCTACGTGTTCGTATGTGTTTATATATTTTTATATACTTTATTTATTTGATTTAAATGTTCATTCGAATTTTCTTGTATTTGTTTAGTTAATTTTTATAATTATTTGAGAGGCATTAAATACCTCAAAAATGTAATAGATAGGATAGCTAGATTTGTTTTATTATATTTTCCTATTTTAGATTGTAATTAGGTCCCCTATTGTAATAGATATGATAGATAAGTTTATTTCATTATATTTTTCTATTTTAGATTTTAGTTAGATTCCCCACTGTAATAGATAGGGTTTTGCGTGTTTATGTGACTTATATGTTATGTGCTTTATCCGCTTTTTTGAGTATTTTTGCATGTAGATATTATATTTATGTGTTATATGCTCTTACATATTTATTTGTTTTAATTTATACCTTATTTATTTTACTATGTATTATTAATGCATGACGGCACCACACTAGTCCAACGCTAGTTGTGGCTTCTCCCTCCGTTTACTTGCTAGTCCAACGCTAGTAAGGATTTTTTAGAAATGGGTTAGTCCAATACTAGACGCTTAGATCGTTCGTGCGTTAGGTTCATTTTGTGTGACATTCATTACATTTTTATGCATATTCTTATTTTAGAATCTTTTCTTATCTGCATGATATTTCCTATCCTCTACCCGCTACCCTCTATATGTATTAATCATGTCATTTAGAATTGCATTTCATTTAAGCTAATTCATGTTAGGAAAATTATTTTTCAAACATGAAAAATGGGTGATTATAACTTTTTAGTTTAAATACCCCATTAATCCCTGTATAAGAAAATTATGTTACGAATTTTTGCCTCCCATACCCGTTATGTTGCATTCCCTAGTCTTTGGTCACTTATACCTATATATATAATTTTCTTTTCTTTTCTTTGAATTTCATTCATGCATGCTCGTGACCTCTTAAAGGAATTATTTTGATCTTCGCAATTAATGCGATTGGTATCAACTAAATCCTTGAATGGATATTTTATCCCTTTCGATATTTTATAAATTTAGTTTTGCATCCATATTGGAAACATCCAAACGTGATAAATTTAAGGGGTAGATTAAGAAAATTTTTGACTGAACCTCGCAACTAGCTTAAACTAGATTGAAAGGGTGCCTTAGGTTTGAGTTAATCGAACATTTGCCTTCCCTTTCTTCAACCGTGACGCTCGAACTCATTTTCTTTTGTTTTTCAAAGATCCAGGGCTGCGTTTGGATTGAGTGTTTTTGCACCTGTTTTTGAAAAACTGTTTTTCACATTCCAAATGCTACAGTAATGTGTATTTTAAAAACAATTTCAAAAACACCATATCCAAACAATATATAAAAAACAACTCCAAATATATTTCAATTATGTATATTTAATTTGTATATTTTAATAAGTATATTTCAATTTGTATATTTTAATTATGTATTTTAATATGTATATTTCAATTATATTTTAATATGTATATTTCAATTATGTATTTTAATATGTATATTTCAATTATGTATATTATATATATATTATATTAATATAAATATATTTATTTCAATTATGTATAATATTATATATATTATATCAATTGAAATAAATATTATATATTTATATAAATACATTTATTTATATATAAATTTATAAATATATTTATTCAATTTTGCTTTATAATATATATTAATATGTATATTTCAATCATGTATATTATACATAAATTATATTAATAATAATGTATATTATATATATTATACATTTCTAATACTATATATTTATACATACATATTATAAATATTTTATTTTATTTATAATATATTTACATAAATATTATATGTTATATAAATTATTTATCATATCATATATAATATATTATACATTTATATAAATGTACATTTATACATAATATATAAATATTTATGTATATTTATAATATACATTTATATTATGTATAACATATAATATAATACATTTATACATTTATATTAATATACATAATATTAATTTTACATTTATACATAATATTAATACATGTATACATTTATATTAATTATATAAATACATTTCTACATAATATTAATATATATTTATAATATATTAATTTATACATTTATAATATTCATTTATAATTTATACATTTATAATAATATACACTTATAATTTATAATATATTCATAATATTCATTTATAATTTATACATTTATAATAATATACACTTATACATTTATAAATATATTTATATTTTGTATTATATATAATATAATACATTTATTAATTTTTATATGAATATATAAATATGTTTATTTATAAATATCTATAAATGTATTATAAATGCATAAATGCATATTTATATAAAAATATAAAAATTATAATTTATACATTTATATAATATTCATTTATAATTTATTTATTTATAATAATATACATCTATACATTTGTAAATATAAATGTATTATAAATGTATACAAGTAGAAAAAGAAGATGGCAGTACTTTAATAAGATTTACATCATTAAGAGAAAGACCAGAATCATCTTATTCATGGTTACCAGCTAGACGTTCAAATTATGAGTCAACTGAAATAAATTTCCCTATGGAAAATACATCAAATTTTAAATATAAAACTCCTATTCCAGAAGTTGTAAATCAAAATTCCCCAACACATTCTCAAATCCAAGGTGAAATAAATGTTATAAATAGACCATATAAAATAAATCATAAATATTTACAAGAAGATTTTGATGATGAAGAAAACACAGAAAAAAGAATTTGGTTTTTTCAACTAGAATCAAAATATAAAGAAAAATTAATTTTAGAATGGAAAAATGAATTAGAAAAACAAAAGTTTGATTTCCCTTTCTTTACCTGGTTATCATTTTATATTTCAAAAATAGGAATAAATGATGTTTATAATACTCCACACATAAATGTTCAAACTAATTTATATAAAAAATGAAAATTAAAAGACGATCAAATATTAACATCAATACACCCTCCATTACAAGAAGTAAAAATTAATATAGGAAAAGGAGAAGTAATAGCCTCACCTTTTAAAAAGGGAAGAGAAGCAGAATCAAGTACAAATAATTCAATAAATTTAGAAGATCTTAAAAAAGTTTATCAACAAAATAATTATACAAATCAAATTCTTCATACAATATCTCAACATATGGAAGTATTAAATACAAAAATAGATACACTAAAGAAACCAGACTTAAAATTCCCAAATGATATATCAGCACCTCATTTTCAACCTAGAAGTTTGACAAGAGAAAAAGAACAAGATTTAGTACAAAGTATTAGTAATCAAAAGATAAGTAATACAGATAATTTATTAAATAAAATATCTAATGCCTTACAAAATCTAACTGCAGATTCAAAACCATCAACATCCAAAATAAACACATTAGATCAAATAATAGAAGAAAATTCTACTGAAGAATTAGAAAATTTATCAGAAGAATCAATAAATTCAGATATAGAAGAAAATATACTTTTACCAATAGAAAATCAATTTGAAGAAAAAGATAATCAAATAAATCGTATAAAAAGAAAGAACTATAGTAACAATAAAAATTGGAAAATGGTAAGTTCAAAGAATTATTATCCAAGACCAAGTCCTCCTGACATTCAATATGAAGAAAGATCAAAATTTAGAACTACTAAATATGATGGAGATTCAATATATGAATGGAACATAGATGGCAAAGCTGAATATGAAGTATTAAATAATTTGCAAGAAATGGGAATGGCGAGATTAGCCTATAAGATTAAAAATATTCAAGAAAGAAAAATTGCAACATTATTAGTTTCAGGATTTACTGGACAATTAAAGAATTGGTGGGATAATGCTTTAACATTACAAGATAAATTATCAATATTAGATCATACACAAGAATTAGAAGATGATCAAGGAAACATTCAAATACAATCAGATGCTGCAGAATTTCTAATTGTAACAATAGTAATGTATTTCATAGGAAATCCAAAAGAAGAATTAAATTCTAATAAAACATTTTTAACAAATTTAAGATGCCCAACATTATCGGATTTTAGATGGTACAAAGATATGTTTTTAACAAATGTATTAAGAAGACCAGATTGTAATGCTTCATTTTGGAAAGAAAGATTCATAACTGGACTACCAAGCCTATTTTCACAAAGAATAATGGATAATTTACAAAAAGAAATGGGAACAGATGTAATTTCATTTGAAAATATTACTTTTGGACAATTATTTGCTTTTGTGAAAAAAGAAGGATTAATGTTATGCTCAGAATTAAGATTACAAACAAAATATGGATCAAAACAAAAAGAAGTAGGATCATTTTGTGATGCATTTGGAATTAAAAGAATCAAATCACCATCAGCATATAAAAAGAAAATTAAAAAATATTCTAAGAAACCAAGATATATAAAACCTAAGGAAAATGAACCAACCAAAAAGAGAAGATTTATTAAAAAGAAAATAGTTTGTTATAAATGTGGAAAAATAGGACATAAAGCAAACAAATGTTGATTAAAAGAAAAAATTACAGAAATTTGCTCTAATGAAGAAGAAATTAAAAATAAACTATTAAACTTATTAATAAATGAAAAAGAACAAAGTATAGAAGATGATTATTACAATGATATTTCTAGTTCTGACAGTGAAGAAAGTTGCAATTGTACTCCAAAATAACTCCTGTTATTTTGAAATATAATCTCAAGGATTATTAATATTTGGATTATTAATAGAAAGCATCAAGGATTCAAGAAATTGTGCAAGCTTCCGTAGAACTCATTGCAACTCTCAAATTTTCATTGTAAGTCCTCATAAGTTTATGTTTATTGCAAGCTTTAACTTGATGCTTCAATATTCATTCACTTACCTGGGTTAGAAGTGGTATCAGAGCCACACCGTTGTTTATATTTCATACGCATATTTAAACTTTGCATTTACATTTACTTTATTTGAATTACGTTTCTATTTTAACTTGGCTATTTCATGCATTTATGTTACATATTTTATTAAACTTTACTGAAAACGTTGGTAAGACTTGATGCTTTGTCAGACCGTTGGTAAGTCCAGGATAGGATGTTCCAGGCATAGGCTCGGTTGTTCCCGTCTAAGTAAAATTTAATTAAATATTAAACATGGCTGCATTTCTTAGACAATTGAAAATAGGATCTAATTCAAAGCAAGACAATGTAGTACAAAGTCATGAATATCATATGCCTATAAACAATTCAGATTGGACAATCCCAGAAGAAAAAATTGAACACATTTACAGAATTGGCCCTTTAGATTTCAAAACAGCTTTATCAGTTAAAACCCATGAAGAAACAATATCTATTCAAGAAGAATATCAAACTATACAATTATTAAATCATAGTACAATTCAAAAATATTTAAGTAAAGGATATCGTTATATTCATATTGGATTAATACAAATTGCTGTAAAGCCCTTATTCCATCTAGGAGTAGATGCTCCAATATATTTAGCTTTAAGAAACACTAGACTCAAAAGATATAAAACTTCTTTACTTTCCATGATTCAAACAAATGTATGTAATGGACCCATATATTTTAACTGTGCTCCAAATTTCTCAATAGATCTAACAGACCCACATATACTAAATTCAGTTATATTAGATATTCATCTACAAGGAAATGAATTTGAAAAACATACAAAAAATTTTGCAATAATATATAGAATATATTACAGACCTTTGTCTTCACATTTAAATCCAAAATTTATTATGACTCCAACTCTTAAAGACGAAACAACTTTATTACAAGTAGATGCAGATAGACCTACAACATATATTCCAAAAAGACTAAAATGGAATGAAATAACAATACCAAGTGAATTTGAAATTAAAAATCCACAAGTAGCAAGAAATATAGAACAAACTACTGCAGAAGATATTATAGAAAAAGAAGATGGAAGTACTTTAATAAGATTTACATCATTAAGAGAAAGACCAGAATCATCTTATTCATGGTTACCAGCTAGACATTCAAATTATGAGTCAACTGAAATAAATTTCCCTATGGAAAATACATCAAATTTTAAATATAAAACTCCTATTCCAGAAGTTGTAAATCAAAATTCCCCAACACATTCTCAAATGCAAGGTGAAATAAATGTTATAAATAGACCATATAAAATAAATCATAAATATTTACAAGAAGATTTTGATGATGAAGAAAACACAGAAAAAAGAATTTGGTTTTTTCAACTAGAATCAAAATATAAAGAAAAATTAATTTTAGAATGGAAAAATGAATTAGAAAAACAAAAGTTTGATTTCCCTTTCTTTACCTGGTTATCATTTTATATTTCAAAAATAGGAATAAATGATGTTTATAATACTCCACACATAAATGTTCAAACTAATTTATATAAAAAATGGAAATTAAAAGACGATCAAATATTAACATCAATACACCCACCATTACAAGAAGTAAAAATTAATATAGGAAAAGGAGAAGTAATAGCCTCACCTTTTAAAAAGGGAAGAGAAGCAGAATCAAGTACAAATAATTCAATAAATTTAGAAGATCTTAAAAAAGTTTATCAACAAAATAATTATACAAATCAAATTCTTCATACAATATCTCAACATATGGAAGTATTAAATACAAAAATAGATACACTAAAGAAACCAGACTTAAAATTCCCAAATGATATATCAGCACCTCATTTTCAACCTAGAAGTTTGACAAGAGAAAAAGAACAAGATTTAGTACAAAGTATTAGTAATCAAAAGATAAGTAATACAGATAATTTATTAAATAAAATATCTAATGCCTTACAAAATCTAACTGCAGATTCAAAACCATCAACACCCAAAATAAACACATTAGATCAAATAATAGAAGAAAATTCTACTGAAGAATTAGAAAATTTATCAGAAGAATCAATAAATTCAGATATAGAAGAAAATATAATTTTACCAATAGAAAATCAATTTGAAGAAAAAGATAATCAAATAAATCGTATAAAAAGAAAGAACTATAGTAACAATAAAAATTGGAAAATGGTAAGTTCAAAGAATTATTATCCAAGACCAAGTCCTCATGACATTCAATATGAAGAAAGATCAAAATTTAGAACTACTAAATATGATGGAGATTCAATATATGAATGGAACATAGATGGCAAAGCTGAATATGAAGTATTAAATAATTTGCAAGAAATGGGAATGGCGAGATTAGCCTATAAGATTAAAAATATTCAAGAAAGAAACATTGCAACATTATTAGTTTCAGGATTTACTGGACAATTAAAGAATTGGTGGGATAATGCTTTAACATTACAAGAAAAATTATCAATATTAGATCATACACAAGAATTAGAAGATGATCAAGGAAACATTCAAATACAATCAGATGCTGCAGAATTTCTAATTGTAACAATAGTAATGTATTTCATAGGAAATCCAAAAGAAGAATTAAATTCTAATAAAACATTTTTAACAAATTTAAGATGCCCAACATTATCGGATTTTAGATGGTACAAAGATATGTTTTTAACAAATGTATTAAGAAGACCAGATTGTAATGCTTCATTTTGGAAAGAAAGATTCATAACTGGATTACCAAGTTTATTTTCACAAAGAATAATGGATAATTTACAAAAAGAAATGGGAACAGATGTAATTTCATTTGAAAATATTACTTTTGGACAATTATTTGCTTTTGTGAAAAAAGAAGGATTAATATTATGTTCAGAATTAAGATTACAAATAAAATATGGATCTAAAACAAAAGAAGTAGGATCATTCTGTGATGCATTTGGAATCAAAAGAATCAAATCACCATCAGCATACAAAAAGAAAATTAAAAAATATTCTAAGAAACCAAGATATATAAAACCTAAGGAAAATGAACCAACTAAAAAGAGAAGATTTATTAAAAAGAAAATAGTTTGTTATAAATGTGGAAAGATAGGACATAAAGCAAACAAATGTCGATTAAAAGAAAAAATTACAGAAATTTGCTCTAACGAAGAAGAAATTAAAAATAAACTATTAAACTTATTAATAAATGAAAAAGAACAAAGTACAGAAGATGACTATTACAATGATATTTCTAGTTCAGATAGTGAAGAAAATTGCAATTGTACTCCAAAATATTTAAATGTAATAACTAAAAAGGAAGATAAAGAATTTTTATTAGATATAATAGAAAAAATTGATGATCCAATAGCTAAAAAAGAATATTTAGAAAGATTAAAAAGTCTAATTATTCAAGAAGATAAAATGCCAAAAATAATAGAACCTTTTAGTATATCAAAATTAATAGATAAATATCCAAACATTAATATAATGAAAAAAGAAACTACTAAAGATCTTCAATCAGAAATTAATAATCTCAAAATACAAGTAAAACAATTACAACAAGAAATTATAGAATTAAAATTAAAAGATTTAGAGATAGAATCAAAATTAGAATTAATAAATAATCAGCCTTCAACTTCTAATTCTAAAACAGAAGAAATATTAATATCAGAAAAATTAGTAGAAGAATCTCAATATTTAAATACTATTGAAAGAATAACATTTCAAAAATGGTTCGCTTTAGTAACTATTACAGTAGAAGATTTCAAAGAAACATTTGTAACTCTAATAGATAGTGGAGCTGATACAAGTTGCATTAAAGAAGGAATAATTCCTACTAAATATTGTGAAAGAACAAATGAAAAATTAATGGCAGCAAATGGCGAAGATTTAAAAGTAACTTATAAATTTACAAAAGGATCAATATGTAACAATGAATATTGCATTCGACATAATTTTATAATTGTAAAAAATATACATCATGATGTAATATTAGGAACACCCTTTTTAATTCAAATATATCCATTTTTAGTAAGTAATGAAGGAATTTCAGTAAATATAATGGGAAAAATTGTTATCTTTAAATTCTTAACTCCAATAAAGCAAAAAGAACTACATACATTACAAACATCCTCGATATATAAAACAATAAACAGTATTACCAAAGTACAACAACAAATAAGTTATATTAAAGAAGAAAAATCTTATTTAAAAATTGAAGAACAATTAAATGATATCAAAATACAAAAAAGAATATCCGAATTAGAAAAATTATTACAAAAAGAAATTTGTGCAGATATTCCTAATGCTTTTTGGGATAGAAAACAACATATGATAGAATTACCCTATGAAAAAGACTTTGATGAAAAGAATATTCCAACAAAAGCTAGACCAATACAAATGAATTCTGAGTTATTAGAATTTTGTAAAAAGGAAATAAAAATATTACTCGATAAAGGATTAATAACTCCTTCAAAATCACCTTGGAGCTGTGCTGCATTTTATGTAATGAATCAAGCTGAAAAAGAACGAGGAGTTCCAAGATTAGTAATAAATTACAAACCTTTAAATAAAGTTTTACAATGGATTAGATATCCTATTCCAAATAAAAAAGATTTGCTTAATAGATTATTTAATGCAAAAATATTCTCAAAGTTTGATATGAAATCAGGATATTGGCAAATAATAATAGACCCAAAAGATAGATACAAAACAGCATTTACAACACCTTTTGGACATTATGAATGGAAAGTTATGCCATTTGGATTAAAAAATGCACCATCAGAATTTCAAAATATAATGAATGATATTTTTAATCCTTACAGTTCATTCAGTATAGTCTATATAGATGATGTATTAATATTTTCAGAATCAATAGAACAACATTTTAAACATTTAAGTATATTTTTAAAAATAGTCAAGAAAAATGGATTAGTTGTTTCAGCACCAAAAATGAAATTATTTCAAACAAAAGTAAGATTTTTAGGACATAATATATATCAAGGAACAATAAAACCAATTAATAGAGCTTTAGAATTTGCTACTAAATTTCCAGATGAGATCAAAGATAAAAATCAATTACAAAGATTTTTAGGATGTTTAAATTACATAGCAGATTTCTTTCCTATTTTGAGGATCAGACCATGTTCCTGAATGAAATCTAACTAATTCTTCTTTTGAATTATCTATTTTTTGTTTTAATATTCCACCGTATCCTAATTCTGATGCATCTGTTTCAACTATCATGAATGCTTTAGGATGAGGTAGGCATAAACATGGTAATGATTCTATTTTTGCTTTTAAATACTTTATTTTTTGAGTATGTTCTTCTGTCCAAGGTTTTGGATTTTTCTTTAATCTATTAAATAATATGGAACATTCTTGCCTTAATTTAGGAAAGAAATCTGCTATGTAATTTAAACATCCTAAAAATCTTTGTAATTGATTTTTATCTTTGATCTCATCTGGAAATTTAGTAGCAAATTCTAAAGCTCTATTAATTGGTTTTATTGTTCCTTGATATATATTATGTCCTAAAAATCTTACTTTTGTTTGAAATAATTTCATTTTTGGTGCTGAAACAACTAATCCATTTTTCTTGACTATTTTTAAAAATATACTTAAATGTTTAAAATGTTGTTCTATTGATTCTGAAAATATTAATACATCATCTATATAGACTATACTGAATGAACTGTAAGGATTGAAAATATCATTCATTATATTTTGAAATTCTGATGGTGCATTTTTTAATCCAAATGGCATAACTTTCCATTCATAATGTCCAAAAGGTGTTGTAAATGCTGTTTTGTATCTATCTTTTGGGTTTATTATTATTTGCCAATATCCTGATTTCATATCAAACTTTGAGAATATTTTTGCATTAAATAATCTATTAAGCAAATCTTTTTTATTTGGAATAGGATATCTAATCCATTGTAAAACTTTATTTAAAGGTTTATAATTTATTACTAATCTTGGAACTCCTCGTTCTTTTTCAGCTTGATTCATTACATAAAATGCAGCACAGCTCCAAGGTGATTTTGAAGGAGTTATTAATCCTTTATCTAGTAATATTTTTATTTCTTTTTTACAAAATTCTAATAACTCAGAATTCATTTGTATTGGTCTAGCTTTTGTTGGAATATTCTTTTCATCAAAGTCTTTTTCATAAGGTAATTCTATCATATGTTGTTTTCTATCCCAAAAAGCATTAGGAATATCTGCACAAATTTCTTTTTGTAATAATTCTTCTAATTCGGATATTCTTTTTTGTATTTTGATATCATTTAATTGTTCTTCAATTTTTAGATAAGATTTTTCTTCTTTAATATAGCTTATTTGTTGTTGTACTTTGGTAATGCTGTTTATTGTTTTATATATCGAAGATGTTTG
This sequence comes from Coffea eugenioides, assembly GCF_003713205.1. Lineage (NCBI taxonomy): Eukaryota > Viridiplantae > Streptophyta > Magnoliopsida > Gentianales > Rubiaceae > Coffea > Coffea eugenioides. The sequence continues at coordinate 8,216 of NW_020864431.1, read as the reverse complement.
TAATGTATGTAGTTCTTTTTGTTTAATTGGAGTTAAGAATTTAAAGATAACAATTTTTCCCATTATATTTACTGAAATTCCTTCATTACTTACTAAAAAGGGATATATTTGAATTAAAAAGGGTGTTCCTAATATTACATCATGATGTATATTTTTACAATTATAAAATTATGTCTTATGCAATATTCATTATTACATATTGATCCTTTTGTAAATTTATAGCTTACTTTCAAATCTTCTCCATTTGCTGCCATTAATTTTTCATTTGTTCTTTCACAATATTTTGTGGGGATTATTCCTTCTTTAATACAACTTGTATCAGCTCCACTATCTATTAGAGCTACAAATGTTTCTTTAAAATCTTCTACTGTGATAGTTACTAAAGCGAACCATTTTTGAAATGTTATTCTTTCAATAGTATTTAAATATTGAGATTCTTCTACTAATTTTTCTGATATTAATATTTCTTCTGTTTTAGAATTAGAAGTTGAAGGCTGATTATTTATTAATTCTAATTTTGATTCTATCTCTAAATCTTTTAATTTTAATTCTATGATTTCTTGTTGTAATTGTTTTACTTGTATTTTAAGATTATTAATTTCTGTTTGAAGATCTTTAGTAGTTTCTTTTTTCATTATATTTATGTTTGGATATTTATCTATTAATTTTGAATACTAAAAGGTTCTATTATTTTTGGCATTTTATCTTCTTGAATAATTAAACTTTTTAATCTTTCTAAATATTCTTTTTTAGCTATTGGATCATCAATTTTTTCTATTATATCTAATAAAAATTCTTTATCTTCTTTTTTAGTTATTACATTTATATATTTTGGAGTACAATTGCAATTTTCTTCACTATCTGAACTAGAAATATCATTGTAATAATCATCTTCTGTATTTTGTTCGTTTTCATTTATTAATAAGTTTATTAATTTATTTTTAATTTCTTCTTCGTTAGAACATATTTCTGTAATTTTTTCTTTTAATCTACATTTGTTTGCTTTATGTCCTATTTTTCCACATTTATAACAAACTATTTTCTTTTTAATAAATCTTCTCTTTTTAGTTGGTTCATTTTCCTTAGGTTTTATATATCTTGGTTTCTTAGAATATTTTTTAATTTTCTTCTTATATGCTGATGGTGATTTGATTCTTTTGATTCCAAATGCATCACAGAATGATCCTACTTCTTTTTGTTTTGATCCATATTTTATTTGTAATCTTAATTCTGAACATAATATTAATCCTTCTTTTTTCACAAATGCAAATAATTGTCCAAAAGTAATATTTTCGAATGAAATTACATCTGTTCCCATTTCTTTTTGTAAATTATCCATTATTCTTTGTGAAAATAAACTTGGTAATCCAGTTATGAATCTTTCTTTCCAAAATGAAGCATTACAATCTGGTCTTCTTAATACATTTGTTAAAAACATGTCTTTATACCATCTAAAATCCGATAATGTTGGGCATCTTAAATTTGTTAAAAATGTTTTATTAGAATTTAATTCTTCTTTTGGATTTCCTATGAAATACATTACTATTGTTACAATTAGAAATTCTGCAGCATCTGATTGTATTTGAATATTTCCTTGATCATCTTCTAATTCTTGTGTATGATCTAATATTGATAATTTATCTTGTAATGTTAAAGCATTATCCCACCAATTCTTTAATTGTCCAGTAAATCCTGAAACTAATAATGTTGCAATATTTCTTTCTTGAATATTCTTAATTTTATAGGCTAGTCTTGCCATTCCCATTTCTTGCAAATTATTTAATACTTCATATTCAGCTTTGCCATCTATATTCCATTCATATATTGAATCTCCATCATATTTAGTAGTTCTAAATTTTGATCTTTCTTCATATTGAATGTCAGGAGGACTTGGTCTTGGATAATAATTCTTTGAACTTACCATTTTCCAATTTTTATTGTTACTATAGTTCTTCCTTTTTATTCTATTTATTTGATTATTTTCTTCTTCAAATTGATTTTCTATTGGTAAAAGTATATTTTCTTCTATATCTGAATTTATTGATTCTTCTGATAAATTTTCTAATTCTTCAGTAGAATTTTCTTCTATTATTTGATCTAATGTATTTATTTTGGGTGTTGTTGGTTTTGAATCTGTAGTTAGATTTTGTAATGCATTAGATATTTTATTTAATAAATTATCTGTATTACTTATCTTTTGATTACTAATACTTTGTACTAAATCTTGTTCTTTTTCTCTTGTCAGACTTCTAGGTTGAAAATGAGGTGCTGATATATCATTGGGGAATTTTAAGTCTGGTTTCTTTAGTGTATCTATTTTTGTATTTAATACTTCCATATGTTGAGATATTGTATGAAGAATTTGATTTGTATAATTATTTTGTTGATAAACCTTTTTAAGATCTTCTAGATTTATTGAATTATTTGTACTTGATTCTGCTTCTCTTCCCTTTTTAAAAGGTGAGGCTATTACTTCTCCTTTTCCTATATTAATTTTTACTTCTTGTAATGGAGGGTGTATTGATGTTAAGATTTGATCGTCTTTTAATTTCCATTTTTTATATAAATTAGTTTGAACATTTATTTGAGGAGTATTATAAACATCATTTATTCCTATTTTTGAAATATAGAATGATAACCAGGTAAAGAAAGGAAAATCAAACTTTTGTTTTTCTAATTCATTTTTCCATTCTAAAATTAATTTTTCTTTATATTCTAATTCTAATTGAAAAAACCAAATTCTTTTTTCTATATTTTCTTCATCATCAAAATCTTCTTGTAGATATTTATGATTTATTTTATATGGTCTATTTATAACATTTATTTCACCTTGCATTTGAGAATGTGTTGGGGAATTTTGATTTATAACTTCTGGAATAGGAGTTTTATATTTAAAATTTGATGTATTTTCCATAGGGAAATTAATTTCAGATGATTCATAATTTGAACGTCTAGCTGGTAACCATGAATAAGATGATTCTGGTCTTTCTCTTAGTGATGAAAATCTTATTAAAGTACTTCCATCTTCTTTTTCTATAATATCTTCTGCAGTAGTCTGTTCTATATTTCTTGCTACTTGTGGATTTTTAATTTCGAATTCACTAGGTATAGTAATTTCATTCCATTTTAGTCTTTTTGGAATATATGTTGTAGGTCTGTCTGCATCTACTTGTAATAAAGTTGTTTCATCTTTTAGAGTTGGAGTCATTATAAATTTTGGATTTAAATGTGAAGACAAAGGTCTGTAATATATTCTATATATTATTGCAAAATTCTTTGTGTGTTTTTCAAATTCATTTCCTTGTAGATGAATATCTAATATTACTGAATTTAGTATATGAGGGTCTGTTAAATCTATTGAAAAGTTTGGAGCACAGTTAAAATATATGGGTCCGTTACATACATTTGTTTGAATTATAGAAAGTAAAGAAGTTTTATATCTTTTGAGTCTAGTATCTCTTAATGCTAAGTATATTGGAGCATCAACTCCTAAATGGAATAAAGGTTTTACAGCAATCTGTATTAAACCTATATGAATATAGCGATATCCTTTACTTAAATATTTTTGAATTGTACTATGATTTAATAATTGTATGGTTTGATATTCTTCTTGAATAGATATTGTTTCTTCATGGGTTTTAACTGATAAAGCTGTTTTGAAATCTAAAGGGCCAATTCTGTAAATGTGTTCAATTTTTTCTTCTGGGATTGTCCAATCTGAATTGTTTATAGGCATATGATATTCATGACTTTGTACTACATTATCTTGCTTTGAATTAGATCCTATTTTTAATTGTCTAAGAAATGCAGCCATGTTTAATATTTAATTAAATTTTACTTAGACGGGAACAACCGAGCCTATGCCTGGAACATCCTATCCTGGACTTACCAACGGTCTGACAAAGCATCAAGTCTTACCAACGTTTTCAGTAAAGTTTAATAAAATATGTAACATAAATGCATGAAATAGCCAAGTTAAAATAGAAACGTAATTCAAATAAAGTAAATGTAAATGCAAAGTTTAAATATGCGTATGAAATATAAACAACGGTGTGGCTCTGATACCACTTCTACCCAGGACTTTGCAATTAATCATATACGTTAACTAAAAGCAAATATTGTAGGGACTTAGAATGTAATTAATGAAACTTACTTGACTTTTGAGAGTACACAATCGGAAGCTTGAATTCAACAATGGAAACTTGCCAAACTTGTTTGACAAAATGATACAAGAGGTTTGAATATTTAGTACAAGGCTTTGACTATTTATGGAAATATGTGGGAGTAGTGATTACAATGAGTTTTTCTAACTTTGCTCTAATGGTTTTTTCGCCGATGCCTGTCTTCTAAATCTTGAATCTATTTATAGAGGCTCGGTTCTGCATTTCATCTTCATTTGAATTTCAATTTTGCTTTCATTTGTTGTGGCCGACATTCTTTTTCAAAAGTCGTTTGGATTTTGTCCACCGATGGGATCATCAAAAGGATCAAAAGTAGATTCTGATGATCCTGCTGGCTCCTCTATTTTGTCTTCTTCTTTTGGCTTTTGTAAATAATTCAGATATTCTTTCAGCATCTCGGGATTCTGCATGATTTGCTTTATTAAAAAGTTACTGGCTGTTTCTTCGGATGCCATTTCCGTCACTTTTTCTTTGTCTCTTTTTGGAGTGAGTGGAGTTGGTGTAGTGGTTGGAATGATTGTTGACTGTCTCGTCTCCTTTTGAGTAGTGGTAGTAGCTGTCCACTTTAATTTATCTCCAGTGGTCAGGAATCTGATCACATTAGTTTGATCGCCAAATTCTTGATTGAATCCAGTCCACCATTTTATTTTGAATTCTCTTACCAATGACATTGGCAGAGGTTTTTCCAGTTCTTGATGAATTTTGAAACTCCAGCAAAATATCCATGGTACTTTGAATTCCATGTGGAATAAAATTGGTCTTGTATACTCTTCCCCCTTTGCTCTTTTTAGATATGTTTGAAATCCCATGAGAACATTTGGAGGTAGAATTTCTGGTTGGGGTCCAAACCATTTCCACCAGTGATTGAACCAAATTGGGAATTCTTTACTGCAACTGTCTTTGAATGTGAAGAACCAGGAATGGTTGAATGGTCTAAAAAGGAAAGCACGATACCATGCCATTTTGTAATCTTGATATGTAAATCCATCTGGAATAAAGTTTACTGAAAAGGATTTTTTGGAATAAAGAGAAGTCCATTCATTAGGAGAACAAACTTTCTTTATAATACACTTAGAATGGCTAATAATGTTGGGATTCTTTTTATCTGGAATTGGGTAAATCTCTACAGATTGAGTATCTGTAAGGATTAATTCATAATAATCTAGATTTTTTGAAGGGTCATCTGGTTGCCAATAGCATTTTGGAGGAAAGATCCTTTGAGTAACTTGATGAAGAGTAGAGTATATGGGTATTTCTTGGAATCTGGTTAAAGTAATATGTTGAGTAAATGGCTTTGTGAAATAAGTATTTCCTTGAGATTTTTCTGGGGATTTTGCTAGTTGTTGAATGGGTCTTATTTGAGAAGCAATTGGAGTAGCAGCTTGACTATAAGTCAATGCTGGAAAATCTGATAATAATTGAAATCTATTTTGAGTAACAGGAGTTAGACTCATCTCATAATCTTGAGGAGTCTTTGGTCTGGAACTTCCTGCTTTTGAATCCATCTTCCTGCAAAATTTAATAAATAATATCTTTAAGTTGATCAGATAATTCTCTGTTCTGTTTTTGGTAATGTTGAATATATTGATTGTGAAGAAAATCTCCACTTCTGCTTAATCTCTGATGGGTAAGAAGTCTGATAGTGTTTTTCTGAATTTGTCTTTGTATAAGAAAGGCTTTTTCTTTTTGAGTAATGGTTGCATAGGGACTTTTGTGAATATATATTTCATCATATTTAGGAATTTGGTAAGAGGGAATAAATTGTCTTCCATTTGGAGTCTGAATGGAATAGACATATCCTCTGGATTGAATCGATTTTTCTTTATTTTGAAGGCTGGGAGAATCTCGTTGAGTTCTCAAATAATTTGCATATTCACGAGCATTTGCCATCGTTGCTGGATCCATGTCCTTGTAGGAATTCTCTGGTTAGAAAATCTGGTAAAGAATTATTTTCTCCTTTGATAAATTCTATATCAAAATCGAATACAGATAAAATAGCTTGCCATCTTGCAAATATTTGTTTTGACACTATATTTTGAACATCTTTTTGTAGAATCTCTTTTGCAGATTTACAATCTATTCTAATTAAAAATTTCTTATTATACAAATCATCTTGAAATTTAGATATACACAAAACTATTGATAAAATTTCTTTTTTAATAGTTGAATAATTCTTTTGAGGATCAGACCATGTTCCTGAATGAAATCTAACTAATTCTTCTTTTGAATTATCTATTTTTTGTTTTAATATTCCACCGTATCCTAATTCTGATGCATCTGTTTCAACTATCATAAATGCTTTAGGATGAGGTAGGCATAAACATGGTAATGATTCTATTTTTGCTTTTAAATACTTTATTTTTTGAGTATGTTCTTCTGTCCAAGGTTTTGGATTTTTCTTTAATCTATTAAATAATATGGAACATTCTTGCCTTAATTTAGGAAAGAAATCTGCTATGTAATTTAAACATCCTAAAAATCTTTGTAATTGATTTTTATCTTTGATCTCATCTGGAAATTTAGTAGCAAATTCTAAAGCTCTATTAATTGGTTTTATTGTTCCTTGATATATATTATGTCCTAAAAATCTTACTTTTGTTTGAAATAATTTCATTTTTGGTGCTGAAACAACTAATCCATTTTTCTTGACTATTTTTAAAAATATACTTAAATGTTTAAAATGTTGTTCTATTGATTCTGAAAATATTAATACATCATCTATATAGACTATACTGAATGAACTGTAAGGATTGAAAATATCATTCATTATATTTTGAAATTCTGATGGTGCATTTTTTAATCCAAATGGCATAACTTTCCATTCATAATGTCCAAAATGTGTTGTAAATGCTGTTTTGTATCTATCTTTTGGGTCTATTATTATTTGCCAATATCCTGATTTCATGTCAAACTTTGAGAATATTTTTGCATTAAATAATCTATTAAGCAAATCTTTTTTATTTGGAATAGTATATCTAATCCATTGTAAAACTTTATTTAAAGGTTTATAATTTATTACTAATCTTGGAACTCCTCGTTCTTTTTCAGCTTGATTCATTACATAAAATGCAGCACAGCTCCAAGGTGATTTTGAGGGAGTTATTAATCCTTTATCGAGTAATATTTTTATTTCCTTTTTACAAAATTCTAATAACTCAGAATTCATTTGTATTGGTCTAGCTTTTGTTGGAATATTCTTTTCATCAAAGTCTTTTTCATAGGGTAATTCTATCATATGTTGTTTTCTATCCCAAAAAGCATTAGGAATATCTGCACAAATTTCTTTTTGTAATAATTCTTCTATTTCTAATATTCTTTTTTGTATCTTAATATCATTTAATTGTTCTTCAATTTTTAAATAAGATTTTTCTTCTTTAATATAGCTTATTTGTTGTTGTACTTTGGTAATGCTGTTTATTGTTTTATATATCGAAGATGTTTGTAATGTATGTAGTTCTTTTTGCTTTATTGGAGTTAAGAATTTAAAGATAACAATTTTTTCCATTATATTTACTGAGATTCCTTCATTACTTACTAAAAATGGATATATTTGAATTAAAAAGGGTGTTCCTAATATTACATCATGATGTATATTTTTTACAATTATAAAATTATGTCTTTATTGCCAATATTCCATTATTTAAGCCAGTATTGACTCTTTTTAAAATTTAATAGCTTTACTTCAATGTCTCTCCATTTGCTGCCATTAATTTTTCATTTGTTCTTTCACAATATTTAGTAGGAATTATTCCTTCTTTAATACAACTTGTATCAGCTCCACTATCTATTAGAGCTACAAATGTTTCTTTGAAATCTTCTACTGTAATAGTTACTAAAGCGAACCATTTTTGAAATGTTATTCTTTCAATAGTATTTAAATATTGAGATTCTTCTACTAATTTTTCTGATATTAATATTTCTTCTGTTTTAGAATTAGAAGTTGAAGGCTGATTATTTATTAATTCTAATTTTGATTCTATCTCTAAATCTTTTAATTTTAATTCTATGATTTCTTGTTGTAATTGTTTTACTTGT
>NW_020864430.1:184001-245955 GCF_003713205.1 Coffea eugenioides | reverse complement strand
TACTCGTAATACCTTTGGTGCCATTACCGCAAAATGACGTCAAAACTGTTTTCCTGGTTTTGAGCTGAACTTTCATTTCCGAACTTTTCCCTAGCTTGACTTGTACTAGTACTACTTGGAGCTTGCTGAATGACTATTAGATGAACTTGTTGTTGTGTGTGTACCTTTGGGACTGGCTGAGGAAATAATGAAGCCTTGATGGCTGGAAAAGTAAAGAAATTTAGGGGAAATGCTGTCCGAATTTTGAATGGGCTTGATTGCTTTGCGTTTGTGCGTTAGGGCTTGGACTTGAGTGAAGTAATGCAATATGATGGATGGTTTCTGAGCCATGGAGGTGAGTGACCCTAAACTATTTCCAAAGTACTTGTGAAATGTTTCTTGCATTAATTATTCGATTGCATATCATGCGTGCTTGCATGTGAATTCATGACATGATTTGGCTTCAATGAGTTCTGGGAAAGTCTTGTGCTGGACACCAACGTCTCCACTCTGTTTATGGTTCATGTTCATGGTTATCTGGAGCACCGATGTTGCTCCCACTTTCGTGAGTTCGTGAGTTAATGTTAAATGAAATATTTGAGCGTTGGGTGTTCAAGTGCTATGATTTCACTGGCTCACGAGAGCACTAAACGTACATTTGATCTCTGAATCATGACATCATCGAAATGATCGAAATGCAACATTGTGAAATATATTTGTTTAATGATTTTCCTGGTTACTCGCTGAGCTTCTAGCTCACCCCAAAAATATTTTATTCCCCTCCACAGGGCTCAAGGCGTAGGAAGGACTTATAGTACTTGTGCACGTGATTGGATGGCCTATGTTTTGTACAATTTTGGATTTGGAATTATTTTATGTATTTGGGATTAGTTTCCGCTGCATTTGTGACATGTAATTATTGGAGACGGATGTGTATTTGTGGACCAGTTGATGTATATTTGATTTTTATATTGTAATTTAATTGAGGACTGTAGTGAACGACTGAGTCCCGGCGAGAGCTGGGCAGGCGGCCCGCCGAACCCTCTGGTTCGCCTTAGGGGGAGGTGGGGCTGTCACAGTTGGTATCAGAGCGCCTAGGTTAGAGGACTTGGGCAATTGTGGGACATACGCGATAGGCATTAGGCATATTGGATTCTATGCGATGGGTCAACCTGAGATGACAAATCCTTCGGTGGACTTTGAAGGTACGTTTTGGCCAACGAATTAATTTCGAGGACGAAATTGTGCTAAGTGGAGGAGATTGTGAGGACCCAGACCGTTCATAAGTTGATATTAGGGTTAGGGCTAAGAAGAAAACCCTAATTTATGAGTAAATATAGTTCTTAGATGCTTTTTCTAGTATTAGTTAGTTTTTGAGAAATTAAGAACGTATATCGGATGTGGGACCCACTAGTGTGGGAAGGTATAGGATTTAATCCATTTTGTATAGGTTAATTAATTTTAAGAAGGTTAGAAACCCTAAGTGAGCAAAATCCCTAATGTTATGATTTATTAGAAGTTTTAAGTGGGTTTAAACCTAATTTTGTCCTTGACAAAAAAGTTATTGTTTAACTACTTTTATGTGGGATAAAGTATGCTTAAGTGTAAGTGACTAAGATGAGAAAGTGATTAGTGAAATAATTAAGCGTGATTATATGTTTTAGATTAGATTAAGTTATGACTTATGGAGTAAATTGAAAGGTTATCAAATGTTTGAGGGAAAATGTATATGAAAGAGAAAGTTGAAGTGCAAGGGTGAAAACAACAAATAAAGCATTTTTGTGATTGGTTAGCTATAAGAAATATCTCCCAAAGCTTTGACTATATGTTGTCTTACAACTTATAAGAAACAAGAGAAAACAAAACTAAGAAAAAAAGAAAGGAAGAGCCGAGAGAGAGAGTGAGAGCCGTGAGAAGAGAAGAAAAAAGAAAGCTTGCTTTGGTGCATCATTTTTGTTCTTCAATCTTGAGTTTGGACCTTGGAGAAACAACTTGAGCACTTGATTGTTGTGGGTGATCATCTACAAAGCTTGAATCAAAGGTAAGAAAGTCTATTTGAAGACTTAAGTTGATATTGTTTGATGAACTAGTGGTTATTTTGGCATAGGACCCTAGTTGTGCTTGATTGTGGTACCTCTTATGCCTATCACATGTTTTTATGGAGTACTTTGGTTAATTTTAGTGTTATTTGGTTGCTGAAAATTCGGCCAAGAAGAGGAAAGAATTTGGGTTTCTTGCTAATGCTTTCCTTACTTGTTTTAGTTGAGAAATGGACTTGTAGTGGTTATGTTTGATGAATTGCCTCACTTGATTTGGTTGGTTACTTGCAAAAAGCTGATTTGGGTTAAGAAACCCTAAACTCCATTAGGCTAATTTAGCTCAGCTTATGGTTAGTGAGATAGAGTTTGGTTAGTGAGAGGTTGGATTAAGTTCATTGGTGCAAATGAAATTTGGTTAGGGATTGTGGTTGATGATTGTTAAATTTGGTATTGACTTGGGAGGGGAATTTCGGACCATTTGTAGGCCAGTTAGATGTTAGTATATGTGTGTTTATTTGGTACAAAAGTGGTTGAAAAACCTGCATAAGAACCATGAAAACGAACCATATGTTTGCGACATTTGAAACCGGCAAAATGGGTAAACAGGGCAACCCAGAACCTGAACTTGAGCTCCATTTTTCTTAATGTTCCGTGCTGATTCAGAAGTTTCGTAAAACATGAAAGTCGTAGCCCCTTGAGTCCTGAGTATGTCTGCAAAATTTTAGGTCAATCGGATTAGCGTAGCCTGAGTTATCGACGAAATTCTCAAGCCTGTTTTGACCCTCTGGTTCTACGCGTTTTCTGATTTTGTTTCTGCCCATGACTTTTCGATTTTTATAGAGTTCGATCTGGGTGCCGACTCCTTCATAAGAAGTTTAGATCTTGATCTCAGCTTCGAAACGGTATAAAGTACGTCGAAAACCGAGTTCCGTAGCTCCGGTTATGATCAAAACAATATCGCTCGTCAGAACTGCCTTGTATTTGGACAGTTCTGACGGGTACTTTGGCACTCGAATTTTGTTTTGTTCTGAATAGATTCAGGTCTTGGCCAAAACATGAAAGTTTTAGCCTTATGTCTCAGCTTTCTAATGCCTTTGGAATTTCTTAATTTTGATTTCTGAGCCGTGAGTTACGGCCTTGCAAACAGGGCCTGTTTGGTAACTCGCAATGAAACAGCTGGAACTGTTTCACGCAATTTTCACCTATACCCATTGAGATCTGGGTTGCGATGTCTTCATGAACATTGTAGCCCTTCCTCTTAGCTTCGTAACGGTACCTCATGTACCTTGATCTGATATTCCTAGCCTAAATTTTGACCAAAACGGTTTGAGATGGCCGACTTGGCCATTTCCGTTTGCCGTTCTGCGCGGACGTGTGCGGCCGTTTTGCCGTTTCCGCACTTGCGCGTGCCAATTTTGCCGTTTGGCTTATTTCAAGTACGTTAGTTGCCGTTTGTGATATATTGTGACATAATCTTCGATTTCAGACAGTGGTGAGCTAGGCGGTGCCGGTGGGGCCCACTACTAGCCAACACACAAAGTGAATTCCGCCTTTATACTACTTTTGGTATTTTGAGTAAGTATTCAGGCCGCTCTTATGTGTTAGTTGTTTATGTGTTTCGTTATGTGTAAAAGGGTACCTAGGCGAGGGTGTACTTTATCGCACTCGATCTAGACCCTAATTTACGCACCAATTTGTACATGACATATGTATGTGAGAAATTTTGGAACAAAAACCCTTGAGCTTGTGGCTCGGGGTGACTTTTGAATACTTTTGTGAATTTTGTGAGTTTGCGGTTGAACTCAATACCTAGATGGACTATTCGAGCCGGTTAGGGCTTGGTCGAAGTCAGTCCAACTTAGTTTGAGGTCACCAAGTTTGTGACCCGAGCTTATGATTAAAGCTCAAGTTTGTGATTTCGTTCGCCTGGGCAAGTTTGTGAGGTGACTGGCCAGTGAGGGTGATAAGGTGTCGGTGGGTCTTGGACCTCCATCCGATACTCGTAATACCTTTGGTGCCATTACCGCAAAATGACGTCAAAACTGTTTTCCTGGTTTTGAGCTGAACTTTCATTTCCGAACTTTTCCCTAGCTTGACTTGTACTAGTACTACTTGGAGCTTGCTGAATGACTATTAGATGAACTTGTTGTTGTGTGTGTACCTTTGGGACTGGCTGAGGAAATAATGAAGCCTTGATGGCTGGAAAAGTAAAGAAATTTAGGGGAAATGCTGTCCGAATTTTGAATGGGCTTGATTGCTTTGCGTTTGTGCGTTAGGGCTTGGACTTGAGTGAAGTAATGCAATATGATGGATGGTTTCTGAGCCATGGAGGTGAGTGACCCTAAACTATTTCCAAAGTACTTGTGAAATGTTTCTTGCATTAATTATTCGATTGCATATCATGCGTGCTTGCATGTGAATTCATGACATGATTTGGCTTCAATGAGTTCTGGGAAAGTCTTGTGCTGGACACCAACGTCTCCACCTTGTTTATGGTTCATGTTCATGGTTATCTGGAGCACCGATGTTGCTCCCACTTTCGTGAGTTCGTGAGTTAATGTTAAATGAAATATTTGAGCGTTGGGTGTTCAAGTGCTATGATTTCACCGGCTCACGAGAGCACTAAACGTACATTTGATCTCTGAATCATGACATCATCGAAATGATCGAAATGCAACATTGTGAAATATATTTGTTTAATGATTTTCCTGGTTACTCGCTGAGCTTCTAGCTCACCCCAAAAATATTTTATTCCCCTCCACAGGGCTCAAGGCGAAGGAAGGACTTATAGTACTTGTGCACGTGATTGGATGGCCTATGTTTTGTACAATTTTGGATTTGGAATTATTTTATGTATTTGGGATTAGTTTCCGCTGCATTTGTGACATGTAATTATTGGAGACGGATGTGTATTTGTGGACCAGTTGATGTATATTTGATTTTTATATTGTAATTTAATTGAGGACTGTAGTGAACGACTGAGTCCCGGCGAGAGCTGGGCAGGCGGCCCGCCGAACCCTCTGGTTCGCCTTAGGGGGAGGTGGGGCTGTCACACATTACGTCGGCGAGATTTTCCCACTAGGTAAGTTTGTGGCAGTACTATGAGTAAGAGAAAGCCACTTAGGAATTGGAGGAAAATCCTGTAACATCAAATTTTGTGCGAGTAAAGGTTCGAATTTCGAGGACGAAATTCTTTTAAGGAGGAGAGAGTGTGAGATCCCAAAATTTTACTTTTCTTTGTAGTCCTTATGTGAACTCACTTGCCTTTGATTCTTGGTTGCTTTAATGGTTGAATTTGAGTCAAGGGAGTGAATTTTGTTAAGAAAAGTTTCATAATCTCAAGTTGTTAGAAAATCTAGAAATTTTCGCAGGAGACTCTACGCAGCTTTGGAAAATTAGTTATAACTTCGTATAGGAAAGTCGGAATTGAGTTCTGTTTGTTGCGTTTGAAACTAGACTCATAGATCTTCATACGGTGTAAAATTCAGAGTTTCATTCAATTTCTATAAACTCCAGAAAATTTTCAAGTTGACTGAAAATTCTGCCCTACACAAGTAAACATAGAAATGTTGTAGTAGATTATGGCTCAATTTGGACCAACTTATGAAATAAATCTCTTTCAGGTGTCTTCTAAAGATTATTAATATTTGAAGTCTAGTTTTTAACAAGCCAAGTTGCATGAATTTTTGATATTTATAACTCACTCAAATTATGATTTTTCTAAAGGAAGGGCATAAGTTGGGTTTTTATGCATACTTGGGTTTTTGGTGTGTTTTTTTTATGCATTTTGGTAGTGTGATTGTGAGAACTTGTAAAATCCCTCATATTTTCTTACAAAATGCTCGAACGTTTACAGAGAGCGTCAGCAAGTTGGGATCAAGTTCTGCAACCAGAATTTGGCTCTTGAGAACCACCTGTATCCTTTCTATCTGAGGTGTTCGTTCATTTCCTTATATGATGTGTATATGTGCCTTAAAAGTGAAACGCCATGATTCTTGACTACTTGTACTTATGGTACCTCATTGAGCGTAAACTCACCCCGTTCCCGTTATCTTTGTTTTCCTTACAGGGTTCAATATTTTGAGAGTTATAATTTTTGAAGAAAGAGTCGAGCTAGTGTAGACATTCTTTTGATCATGCTCCTCTGTAACCGAAACCCTAATTGTATTTTGTATACGTATGGTTACTATGACTTGTATTTCAAATTAACTTGTTGGAGACTTTGATGTATGTAGGTATATAAGTGTGTAATCAAGTGTTTCAACCGTATTCATTTGAGATTATATGTTTCTATGGTTATGTGAACTTTCTTGTATCCATTGGGGAAATCGAGCAAGTGTGAAGCTTGAACGAGGAAGAAAAAAATTTGGTCGGATTTTGACGTGGCTGTGGTCCTTTACGCTTTCCGATGATTCATTTTCCCAAAGTTCTTTGGACTGTTTGGTAAGGTTTATGAATGATTTGATCAGTAGTCCTGGCGAGAGGTGGGCAGGCGGTCCGCCGACCCTTTGGTTCGCCTTAAGGGAGCATCTGTGACGGCCCCATCTTCCCCTAAGGCGAACCAAAGTGTCGGCGGACCGCCTGCCCAACTTTCGCCAGGACTACGAATCAAATTATTCATAAACCTTACCAAACAGTCCAAAGAATTTTGGAAAAATGAATCATTGGAAAGCGCAAAGGACCGCGGCCACGTCAAAATCCGACCAAATGTTTTTTCTTCCTCGTTCAAGGTTCGCACTCACTCGATTTCCCCAATGGATACAAGAAATTTCACTTAACCATAGAAACGTACAATCTCATACGAATATGCTTGAAACCCTTGATTAAACACTTATATACATATATACATCAGAGTTTTCAACAAGTTAACTTGAAATACAACCCATAGTAACCATACGTATATATAATACAATTACGGTTTCAGTTACAGAGGAGCATGATCAAAAGAATGTCTACACTAGCTCGACTCTTTCTTCAAAAATGATAGCTCTCAAAATATCGAACCCTGTAAGCAAAACAAAGATAACGGGAACGGGGTGAGCTTACACTCAATGAGTTACCACAAGTACAAGTAGTCAAGAATCATGGCATTTCACTCTCAAGGCACATATACACAACATATAAGGAAATGAACAAACACCTCAATAGAAAGGATACAGGTGGCTCTCAGGAGCCAAAATTTCCATTGCAGCACTTGATCCCAACTTGTTGACGCTCCGTCAACGTTCGAAGACACAAACATGACCATAGACCCCACTTGACATCAAATTCCGTCCACCGAACATATCCCTTGCCGGGCCCGAACACCTCATGCAGAACAGAGGTGGTAATACTTGAGTATACCGGAAATTCAGAGTCTCCAATACCCAAAGATTTCCCAGAAACAAACTACCGTGGCTCATTATCAAATCGACCAGGCCCTTGTCGGCTTGACTCGAGTAATTAGCCACAGGATTTGAGCTCGGAAGTCACAGAAGGGCCGTTGGATACAAGCCTCCAAATGACGTCAGAACAGACACAGATAATAGATTCAAATTCACACAGTAAACGATCACACAGGCAAGAGAACGAGTGTGATAAAGTACACCCTCGTCTCATTCAGAATAAACAGAGTTCATAATCATTCAAGTCACAGATTTCAAGTACAAATAAACCACTTAAGCAACAAATCAGGGGAGTGGTACACTCACCAGTTCAAGTAAAGATAACTTCAAAAGTTTTCTCCCAAAGGATGGCTTTGATCACCGTCACGTCCTAACAACAACCAAAGTAAAACAATTGTGGTTCCCCTATCCACAAACCCAGAAACGGAATGCACAAATGAGCCTCGACTACAAGTCGTGTGCCTAGTCAAGTTAACTACTAGGGCAAAGAAATAACAATGTGGCGTTGGAGTAAAAAGTTAATAGTTGGTTTTAAAAACTTGAACAACCCTAAAACCTTTCACTCAAGTCTCGAGTACATCCAACTAGCCCTCGAGTGAAAATTTGGGCAGCACGCCCTTTGTATTTACCTATTAATTGATGTTATTGAGCTAGTAGTTGATGGTTTTAATGATAGGGTACTTGTTAGATATGAATTTATAGAGTAAAAGTTCATATTTCCAACTTTAAGGTTGAAACTGCCCTATTACTTACCTGTACGTACGTCCATGTTAGAGGCCGAATCAGGCTTAGGGCAAAACCTGAAAGTTGTAGGAAATGGTGTTAATTAGCTGCCTGCAAAATTCAGCTCAATTGGAGCACGGTAGCATGTGAAATGACAAAAATACCCTTGACTACCAAATGTACTGTTTTGTGGACAGTGTTCTGTTTTCTCTGAGATTGCATATTTTGACCTTGAAAATGAATGAATTGGGTGTTGATGTCTTCATAGGAAATGTAGTTCTCTATCTTAGCTTCAAAAGGGGATAAAGTGTGCCCTATTCCGATAAGCGTAGCTTCGGTTGTAACCAAAACGCCAAGAGATGTCAAACCTATTATTTTGTTATTTGTCTTGAACATTAGTTCCGGTCGCATTGCTAGTATTGTTTTGTAATTGAATGACATAGAGCCCAGTGAAAGGTTGTTGTGATTATTTGTGTGTGATTTTGGAGCTGACGGTATGGACGGTAGGCGAGAGTGGTAACCACGTTTCACAGTTACGAATTTTCCTTTTCATCGAGTTCTTAAATTTATATCACTTTGCACAATTTGACACCTTCATTGAACTTCCTTAGCATACAACTTAGTCATTACGTCAGCGATATTTTCCCTCTAGGTAAGTTTGTGGCAGTATTATGAGTAAGAAAAAGACACTTAGGAATTGGAGGAAAATCCTGTAACATCAAGTTTTGTGCGAGTAAAGGTTTGAATTTCGAGAACGAAATTCTTTTAAGGGGGAGAGAGTGTGAGATCCCGAAATTTTACTTTTCTTTATAACCCTTATGTGAACTCACTTACCTTTGATTCTTGGTTGCTTTAATGGTTGAATTTGAGTCAAGGGAGTGAATTTTGTTAAGAAAAGTTTCATAATCTCAAGTTGTTAGAAAATCTAGAAATTTTCGCAAGAGGCTCTGCGCAGCTTTGGAAAATTGGGTATAACTTCGTATAGGAAAGTCGGAATTGAATTCTGTTTATTGCGTTTGAAACTAGACTCATAGATCTTCCTACGGTGTAAAACTCAGAGTTTCATTCAATTTCTATAAATTTTAGAAAATTGGCAAATTTGACTGAAAATTCTGCCCTGCACAAGTAAACATGAAAATGCATGAATTGGATGTTGATGTTTTCATAAGAAATGTAGTTCTCTGTCTTAGTTTCGAAACGTATAAAGTGTACCCCAATCTGATAAGCGTAGCTTCGATTGTGACCTAAACGCCAAGAGATGTCAAACCTGTTATTTTATTATTTGTTTTGAACATTAGTTCCGGTCGCATTGCTAGCCTTGTTTTGTAATTGAATGACATGGAGCCCAGTGAAAAGCTATTGTGGTAAGATTATTTGTGTGTGATTTTGGGGCTGAATTGAGGAAAATAATGAAGCCATAAATGGCTGTAAAATAGGTAAATACAAAGGATGTGCTGCCCAAATTTTCACTCGAGAGCTAGTTGGATGTACTCGCGACTTGAGCGAAAGGTTTTAGGGTTGTTCATGTTTTTAATACCAACTGCTACCTTTTTACTCCAACGCCACATTGTTATTTCTTTGCCCTAGTAGTTAACTTGACTAGGCACACGACTTGTAGTCGAGTCTCATTTGTGCATTCCGTTCCTGGGTTTGTGGATAGGGGAACCATAATTGTTTTACCTTGGTTATTGTTAGGACGTGACGGTTATCAAAGCCATCCTTTGGGAGAAAACTTTTGAAGTTATATTTGCTTGAACTGGTGAGTGTACCACTCCCCTGATTTGTTGCTTAACTGGTTGCTTTATACTTGAAATCTGTGGCTTGAATAACTATGAACTCTGTGTATTCTGAATGAGACGAGGGTGTACTTTATCACACTCGTTCTCTTGCATGTGTAAATTTGAATCTGTTATCTATGTCTGTTCTGATGTCGTTTGGAGGCTTGTATCCAACGACCCTTCTGTGACTTCTGAGCTCAAATCCTGTGGCTAGTTACTCGAGTCGTGCCGGCAAGGGTCTGGTCGATTAGATAACGAGTCACGGTAGTCTGTTTCTATGAAATCTTTAGGTATTAGAGACTCTGGATTTCCTGTATACACGAGTATTACCAACTCTGTTCTATATGTGGTATTAAGGGCCCCGCAAGGGGTATGTTCGGTGGACGGAATTTGATGTCAAGTAGGGTCTACGGTCATGTTTGTGTCTTTGAACGTTGACGGAGCGTGAACGAGTTGGGATCAAGTGCTGCAATGGGAATTTTGGCTCCTGAGAGCCACTTGTATCCTTTCTATTGAGGTGTTTGTTCATTTCCTTATATGATATGTATATGTGCCTTAAAAGTGAAATGCCATGATTCTTGACTACTTGTACTTGTGGTACCTCATTGAGCGTAAACTCACCCCGTTCCCGTTATATTTGTTTTCCTTACAGAGTTCAATATTTTGAGAGTTATGATTTTTGAAGAAAGAGTCGAGCTAGTGTAGACATTCTTTTGATCATGCTCCTCTGTAACCGAAACCCTAATTGTATTTTATATACGTATTGTGACGGCCCCACCTTCCCCTAAGGCGAACCAAAGAGGTTAGTGGACTGCCTGCCCAACTCTCGCCAGGACTAACAATGCAGTTAAACACGATCTAAAACATTCCGGGAAAATAAAAGTGCGCTCAAACAAGTCAAAATCGTAAAATAGCCAAACGAAAATCAAAATCATCGATGAATAGTGGGTGCCATGTCATATAACTCGGAAAACATTTCCAAACCAAATAGGACACATAAACAGGGTTAAACAGTGTTATACACATACGTTTGTAATTTACAAAACAAACGGAAGATAATTAGATCAAAATACATTTAGGATTTTTCAACTGTCGAGGAGCTTTACAAAATATATTAAAACTAGCTCAACTCGTGCTTCAAAACATCATAGTCCCCAAAAATGGTTCCCTGTAAGGAAAACAAAATTTAATGGAGTGAGCTTACGCCCAGTGAGGTACACTCATGCAGATCAGTAAAATTCACATAAGCACATAGTTGCTCAGTCCAAACGTTCTCAAGGGCCCTTATCCTCGCTTGCCGTACTTGATCTCGCCCCGTTGACCCTCCGTCAACACTTAAAGAAGTAACCAATACCGTAGACCCCACTTTCTCCACTTTCCATCCACCTCACATACCCCTACCGGGCCCGAACTCCAAACAGTGGAAAATTGGCAATACTCGAGTATACCAGAATCGAGAGTCTCATACTACAAGATTCCTTATAACAGTCCCCATGGCTCGTCAATTTTCACGACCAATCCCTTGCCGACTCGATTCAATTGACACCAATGGGGTTGAGCTCATGATAACAGTAATGGCCGTTGGATACTCGTCCAAACGACACCAATTCCAATATTGCATATACCATTCAAGTAACACAGTAAACAGTCATATGTAAGACATAAAGGGTGAGAGTGATCAAGTACACCCTCGCTTCAACCAATTTCAACGGTGCAAATAAGCATTCAAGGCATCAATTTCAAGTGTAAAAAAGCAACATAGTAACAAGTAAGTGAGTGGTATACTCACCAAGCAAGTAAATCAAATTTCATAAACTTCCGCCCAAAGAGCGTCTTGAATCACCGTCACGCCCTAAAACATTCAAACAAGCACAATGAGCCTCGAATACGAGTCATAAATCGAATCCACATACTACCAAAAATAAGACTCCATTAGAACATATAAATACCAAAGTAAGCTAGGGAAAGTCCGGAAATGAAAGTTAAGCCCTAAAACCAAAAAACAGTTTTGATATCGTTTAGCGTATTGGACACAACCGGCGCTACGATTATCGGATGGATATGCAATTTATACCGCTTCGAAGATAAGACAGAGGGCTACAATGTTGAAGAAGGCCACTGAGTCCAGTTTGTAGTGCAACTAGGTCAAAATTTCAATGTACCAAACCAGAACCGCATAAACAGGTTAGCGAACCGCATTCTGGTTAAATAACCATAATTCAGGCTACCAAAGTCCAATTCAAGTGATTCCAAAGCCATCGAAAGCTAAGATACCAGGCTATATTTCTTAAGAAGACATTGACAACAAAATCAGTAGTATTCCCAGTCAAACTAACCAATTACAGAAGCGGATTATCAGTTTCGGACAGAAACAGGGCAGCAGGGGTATTTCGGTCTTTTCACATGTTACGCTGCTCCGATTGAGCTGAAATTTTGTAGGAAACTATAAAATATCATTCTATACAACTTTCATGTTTTAACCCAAGGCTAATTCGGCCTCTAACTAGGATAAATAGTACCGGGCAGAATGGGGTTAATTGAAACCCTAATTCCGAAAGTTCCTTTCAAGGCGGAAATTTTCCGCAAATAGCCACAATTTACGCACTATAGCTTCATTCTAGACCATTTCCAACCATCATCTATGGCCACACAATATCAAACATATAAAAACAGAAAAAATCATGGATAAATATAAAATTCACCAATTTCTACCAAAAGTCAAGAAATAACACCTCAAACCATCTCTTTAACTCACATAAGCCACTAATTACACATTATTGAGAAGAAAAGAGAGGTTCCTTAGCTACTCACCTTACCAACTCAAGAAACGAAGCACTTAGCACCTTGGTCTCCCAAACCACTTCACAACCAACCTTAATACCACTAAACTAAGAGGTTTTATGGAGGAAATCCAAGTTTAATCGGTTGAACTTGAGGATTGACCAAGATTAGAAGCAAGAAAGTTGGGAGTTTTCTCTTCTTTTCCCCTTGAAGATAGCCGGCCAAGAAACTTGCAAATGAGGATGATTTTTGGATAATTTTTAATTTAATTGGTAAGGTAGTGGATAGTGGTCAAAGTCAAGAATTAACCACCAAGTGACACTTGTCACTACCATTAATGCATGGCTATCCTTTTGTCTCTCCAACTCTCATCCATTGGGTATCCTCTAATTATCTATTAACACCTGCTAAAATAAACCCGGTATCCAACACTTAACCTAACTGGCCGAATTTTACCGAACTTTCCGCACTAGCGGGTCCCACGTTCGGTATACGCTCTTAATTTCTCAAAAACTAACCGATACTAAAAAAAGCATTTAAAAACTATATTTACTCATAAAAATTATCTAGAAAATTTTCGTAATAAAGAAAATGCAGAAAAGCATGCAATTAAATAGAATAAAACCTAGAAAATAAGAAAATTTACGGGGTCTCATACGTATGATTACTATGGCTTGTATTTCAAGTTAACTTGTTGAAGACTCTGATGTATATATATATATATAAGTGTGTGTAATCAAGTGTTTCAAGCGTATTCGTTTGAGATTGTACGTTTCTATGGTTATGTGAACTTTTTTGTATCCATTGGGAAAATCGAGTGAGTGCGAACCTTGAACGAGAAAGAAAAAATATTTGGTCGGATTTTGACGTAGCCATGGTCCTTTGCGCTTTCCGATGATTCATTTTTCCAAAGTTCTTTGGACTGTTTGGTAAGGTTTATGAATGATTTGATCCGTAATCCTGGCGAGAATTGGGCAGGCGGTCCGCCGACCCTTTGGTTCACCTTTGGGGAAGATGGGGCCGTCACATCTAAGGCCATTTTGATGCTCAAATGATGTGCCAAAGTTGTTCTTCCAATCTGGAAAATTTACTGAACAGTCTTCAATTTTGGCCAACTTTGAGCTGCTATATCCTGATCCTCAAAACCCCAAATCTAGTTCCGTTTATTGTGTTTGAAACATTGACTGAAATTCTTATTGTGTTACAAATTTCAGAGGCTAGTTCACTTTCTGTGAATTTTTTCGAATTTTCAAAGTTTGCCGAAAAATATGATTGAAACTGTCTTGTATGCTCAGATCAGCCACTTTGAGCTGAAAAATGATTGTCTTCCATTTTGAATCTTGGAAAAATGTTTTCTAGGAACTTTTAGTACTTTGGATCTAGTTTCCAACTGTGTAAAGCTTTTGAACATGGCAAACTTAGGATTCGATTTTTCCAAAGATTGTCATGCAAAGCTGAAATTTCTCTTATGAAATGAGTTTTTGAGAACTCGTTCTCTTATCTCGATATTGATAGATTATTTTAAACTCGATTTCGTGAATGATACAAGTTCTCTTGTGACTTTAACACCTTCATTTATGAAACTCGATTCCCAATGGAATAAACCTCTTTTGATGTGTTTTCTTAGTTGCTAACTTTCTTGGTTAATGACACCTTATTTTATACTTGAGAAATGAACTTCAAACCCTAGTTCTTTTTGCCTCGATTTCCATGAGTTAAACTCCAAAAAGGAAGCGTTTGGCTAGAGTAGTTCTGGGTGAATTGCACTAGTTTTATAATTGAATATTGGAACCTTATCTTTGATATTTTATATGAAATGAGTGGAGTTTTGGATGATTTTTATCTCCATTAGTTTGGAAAATGTGAAGTCCTTTATATCCTAACTTTTGGGTCATGAGATTAGAAGTTTTGGGAGATGAAACTATTTATCTTTTTCTCGATTTTCGTGCCAAAAGTGAAATTGGCACTTTCTTTTGGAATTGAGATTCACTTACCACGACTTGAATCAAAGGCGGCTTTTGAGTTTTCCTTGAGCATTATTTTAATGAGTTAGCGAAAAGTTCCTTTAACTTGATTCGAACTTGTGATCTAAATCCCCATTTTGAATCTCGATTTTCGTTGAGTAAAGCCTTATAAGACATTGTCTTAAATTTTAAGCGCGTGTACTTTCTTCTTTGGATGTTACGTGGTCATGAGTATGTGTGAGTGATAATTGATCACTATTTCTTCAGGTACTCGAGAGGGTTTCCAAGGGGATCCCGGTTAGGACAACTAAAGAGTTTATTTGCTCACTTATTCACTTATTTTGAATTGGTGAGTGTTCCTTATAGGTGTACGTGACTTGAACAGTGTTGCTACATGTTTACTTCACAGTTAATGTGTGCTTAAGTGTTAAGTGTACCCTATAATTGCTCCCATGTAACTGTCCACCGTTTTAAGGCGAGTGTGTACTTTATCTAACTCGACCTACTAAAATGACAAATTTCTACCGTTAACCGTGAACTACTACCATTTACCGATTTACTTGATTACTTGTGCATGTTGTAAGTTCTAAGCTGAACTGGATCCTGCTCTTGGTTACTAACCTACTCGAGCCAGGACTGGGCTCGGTGGGGTAGGTTGGAACCCTGAGCCACCGTTTCGGTATACTCGAGTATTACCACTGAAGGAATAAGGCGATGGCCAGACAAACTAAGGGGATCACTGGAGTTATAAGGTGAAGTGGACCGAAATCGTTCCAAGTGAACACCGTAACCTTTCAATGTATGTTTATTTCTGTACAATGATAACTGTTTCATTCTAATGTGCCAATGTGAAACTTGGAACCGTATGTGCGTCATGCTCAATTTATTTGATTTATTAAAACTGCTAGTGTGTCTTGGAACCTTACTGGGCTGTTTAGCTCATTCCACGCTTTTGTTTTCCTTAACAAGGTTCAAGACCGAGAGTACTCACGAATAGTACTAAGTTGTTTTCTCTTGGAGATTTTAAGTTGTATTATGGCAGATGGCTGTAGTACATATTCTTTTGGGTTGTATTTAAACTTGAAGATTGAAATAATTTTGATAACTTATGATGTAAAACTTGAAAGTTTATTTAAGGGAGAGATTTTCCTTAATTGAATTTTATTATTGAGTGTGTACCCTTAAGTTCAAATTTAACTTGTATCGAATCCTGGCGAGAGTTGGGCAGGCGTTCCGCGAATACCCTTGGGTTCGCCCTTGGAAGAAGTGGGGGCATCACAATTACACAAATATACATGACCTATAGGAATGCATCATAAGGGGTGCGGGAAACTAACACTCGTGATTTCAATTTTCCCTTTAATAGAGGGAATACGAGCGTGCTAAGGCTAGAAAGCCATACTCGTCCATATCCCATATTCGAGGGGTAATTTCCCTAATCTAATCAAGCAAAATGTACTAACCTAGTTCTAATTCTTAAATGGAATGCAAGTCTAATGTCTTGTTTTATATATAGGGATAGGGGATATACATATAAGGAGGAAATGTCTTGCAAAATGATAAAAACCCTAAAAAGTTGATACGTTCCTCGATCAACTTGTTTCGAGACACGTAGCACGTTTGCCCAAGGATCTAGCGAGGATGTCCAACGCTTGGAATTGCGGGATCTAGAACCAAACGGACGACACGATTGGATTCAAGACGGTAGTACGACAACTCCAATGAAGGTGACTACTCCACGGGATAGGTCGGTAGAACAATCTAGGACGAGACGCAAGATTGCTCAAAACCCTTGCCAAAGCAAATAAAAGGCTCGAACACTCTTCTTAGAAGAAGGAACGAAAATAAGACAATTTTATTGATAAAAGTTCTGACCTCTAAACCTTACAAAGCAAGCCTATTTATAGTAAAGTGACTAAAACCCTAAAGGGGCTAGGAAAAGGAAAAAGTCGGCCCATGCTCTTGGAACAAGATGGGCCGGCCCATGCTCTTACTTAATCATTAACTAATTGCTAACTAATTGATGGGGCCTAAGGCCTTATTCTCTTGGTGGCCCGCTTGACTCTTCGTGGGTTTGGATCATGGTGTAGATAACTTGATTGTCTCCGTCCAAGCCTTCAATATCTCTATGGACTCCATGTTGGTCTTGGACAATTCGAACAAAGGTTTGGAGGGATTCTTTGAAGAGCTTGGCTCATGCATGTGTGACTGGGCCCAATGGAACTCGGACTGGGTCATTACTTGGGCTAAGGTCCGTGCACACATCAGTCCCTTCCACTTGAGAAGGATTTGTCCTCAAATCTGGATGGGAATGAATGAGACTAACCAGAGTTGCCAGTATGACACCTCAAATCTCCACATATTGGCCCTCTTAGATTGAATAACACTTGCATATGTTATGATTAAAATAATTCGGTGCATATGTCTCTTAGTCAGCTTCAAGGGCCTCTCGAACAAGGACATTCGCCAAGGTAAGAAGGAACGTGTGTAAGGCTTGTGAACGTTCCAGGTTGCAACACAAAGCTCTCTAATTTGTCTTCGAGTATAGGCATTCACGTGCACTTTATAACGATGTTCGTTGGGACTAGGGAAGCCCCGAATCTGGTTGTGCAAGATGGTACAGTTCGGCCCTAGGCATTGTTGAATCGGCTCAATTTCCAAGCTGGAGGTAGGACACTGAACCACCCGTGTTGTACACCCATATAAACATGACCCAGGGAGGTAAGGGTAGCATTCGGATTGTGATTGACACACTTGTGTGCATCACCCAGCATAAGCGGTAACAATGAAGTGAGACGCACTCCATATAAATCACATGCGTTCGCGCCACATGCATCTGGAACAAGCACGAAATCAGGTTGCAACTCTTTAGTCATAGTTGGGAAATTTTGGCCAGCTTTACAACCTACAAACACAAAATAACCTTCAACTTGAAACAATTCAGAAATTGGATAAAGAAATAAGGGAACGTTATTAACTAAATAGTAAGAAGGTTTAGAGCAAGATTTAAATGTGAGAACTTGTGAGAACCCGTAAAACCCTAATATTTTTCCTAGGGTTTATTACCCCTTAATTACATAATTTTTTGCATTTTCTGGCTTAGAAATATTTTCCTGGTGAATTTTATGAGCAATTATAGTTTTTAGATGTTTTTTCTAGCATTGGTGAATTTTTAGAAAATTAAGATTATCTATTGGATGTGGGACCCACTAGTGCGAAAAGTTCGGAAAAATTCGGCCAATAAGGTTAAGTTTTGGATACTGTGAAAAATTTATCGGGTGTTAAGAGATAAGTAGAGAGTGAGATTTGATTGATGAGAGAGAGAAAAGAAAGGATAGGAATGCATTTATGATAGTGACAAGTGTCACAAGATCATTGGAGTTGACTTAAGAAATACTATTCACATTTTTGACTTTTTTGACCAAAGGATTATATATCTCAAAAAAATCACAAAATTCACCATTTTTCTTCTCATTGTGGCCGAACCTCTCACTTGCAAGAAGGAAGAAAATTCTTCAACATTTCAAGCTTCCAACTTGTCCAAATCCACCAAATCAAGTGTTTAACTTAGTTTTTACTCCATACAATCTTTCCTTCTAGTGATAGTAAGAAATTTAGGGGAAGTGCTGCCCGATTTTCTAGGCCGTTTGGTTCTTTTAAGTTGGATTTGCCTTTTGGTAGAAATGAAAGGGCTTTTGGGTTGTTTGCGCCTAGGTCTTCATGCTACCTTTTCGTTTCCAAGGGAATCGTGTTTTTGCATTCTTGCACTAGTATTTATTTGGCAAGGCGTACGACGTGTAGTCGAGCCTCACATGTGCATTCTGTTTACTCGATTCTGGAAGTAAAACCTTCAATTGGTTTATTTTGGTTATTTTAGGGTTTCTTGGCGATTAAGGCCAATCTGAAGTGAAAACTTTTGAAGTTGAGCCGGTGAGTGTACCACTCCCCTCCATTGCTGTTTAACTTGATTTCTGCTCTGCAATTTGTTTAATTTGTTTGAGACGAGGGTGTACTTTATCACACTCGTTCTCTTGTCTGTCCATATGCCAATTTTGAGTGCCTATCTGAATCTGCCGTCTGAATCTGCTATCTGAATCTGCTATTCTGTATCTGTATCTGAATCTGTTATCTGTGTCTGCATCTGTTCGGATTTCTATGACCTATGAGCTCAATCCTGTGGCTAAGTTATTCGAGTCGGGCCGGCAAGGGCCTGGACGATTAGATAACGAACCACGGTAGTCTGTTCGGGGATTTTGGGTATTGAGACCCTTGATTCCGGTATACTCGAGTATTACCATTTTGTTCGTTTGAGGTGAGCGGGCCCGGTAAAGGGGTGTTTGGTGGACGGAATTCGGTGATAAGAGGGGTCTACGGACGCGTTGGTTCTATATACGTTGACGGAGAGTCAACCGGTTTGGATCAAGTATTGCGCTGGAAATTTGCCTCCTGAGAGCCACCCGTATCCTTCTGATTTGAATCATTGGTTCCTTTGCTTTACATCTGACATGTGTGTCTGATTTGTTAAATGTGAAATGCCATGATTTCAATGCTATCTGTTTGGTACCTCATTGAGCGCAAGCTCACCCCTTTCTGTTCCTTTTGTTTTCCTTACAGGAAAATTTTGCCCTTTTGGTCTGGATTTGACAAATGGCTGCCAAATTGAGCTAGTTGAACATATCTTTTGTATAGCTCATGTATTAAAACCCTAAGTATACTTTTGGGGCGTTTTCTCTTTTGATTTGGCAAACCGTGTATATGTATTAACTTTTGAAAACTTTTGTATGTCCTTTTGGATTGTAATCGCTAAAGTTCAGATGTGAATGTTTGCGTGCTCTTTCGGTTGGGTTTTGACGGATCGGTTACTATTCATGACCGACTCCGGATTTCATTTTTTATTTTGGGTTATTTTACCATTTTGACCTGTTTACGCTCGTTTGTAAGTTCCGGATCGCAATAGATAGCTCTAATCTGATCCGTAGTCCAGGCGAGAGCTGGGCAGGCAGTCCGCTAACCCCTTTGGTTCGCCTTAGGGGAAAGTGGGGCTGTTACAGAACTCCCTTTAACACTTCAATATTTCTTCCACTAATTGATTCAACTTGAGAGTCCAGTGCTAGTCCTTCCTCATCAAGATCTACGTAAGAGCAACAAGAGTTAGTGCTAGTAAAATGCTCAAAATAAGGCAAAGGTGATGAATGAACCATAGGTAAAGAACAAGAAGTAGAATCTGGAATTTCCCTTTTAAGATGAGCTCGAATGAATCCTCCAATGGTGCGGACATATTTGATTGGACGTTGTTCCATGAATTGATACCAAAGAGATTTAGTTCCTAGAAGACAAACTCCATGGAAACTCACAAAGTGTCCAAGTGACTTCGGGATGGAACATGCCATGACCAACTCTACTTGACTTTGTTTAACCTGCACAAACGAGGATATACTAAACAAAACACATGTTATCCGGTTAGCAAACAAAGTATTCACACGTTCAATGTTTGCAGACATGGTCAACTCTTTTTCTTGACTCTTCACTAAGGCCAAATTGTTCTTGCTTATCCCCACTCCCTTCTTCTCAGACCATTGATCCGTCATTGCACTTGAGTTTTGTTTTTCATTGGGGAGCTCTTGTTCACGGCTCGGCAGCAACTCATTCGTACGTGGCTCTTCAATCAACGAGGGACTAGACTGAAATTTTCCTTTATTACCACCGGTTGGCACATGGTTTAGTTGCTCCAAGTGTGAATCCAGCACTTGGCTAAGTCTTTCCATCATGTCATCAATCAATGCTTTAGACCGACTTCAGAATTTATCCTTTGATTCACGAAGCTTTGACTCAATTCGAGAATTCTCAAACTCCTCGTCTTGATTGTCAAGACACTTCTTAGATGCACCTCGTTTGCTTGAAGTTGACCTCGATTTAGATGCTCTACGCAGACTTCTTTGCTCCTTCTCATACTCATCACAATCTTGTTTATACCTTTCATATACACACAAAGCACGGTGGCGTTGCATCTCCTCCCGGAGTGAATGATACCCATGTTGTGAACTAGATTGCATGGAACTAGAGTACTTGTGAGTAGGCATCTTAAGACCCCTCCTCTTGAGAGGCTCATTCTCTAAGAATTCTTGGTTGTATGGGTAAGACGCAACTTCTCTAGGCATGAGTGCGTGACTTGCCAAAATGGTAAGCAAAGAAAAGGAGATTCCTCACGTCACACAATCTCACGTGTATGTGCTCATCCCTCGTGTATCTCTCGAAGAATTCTAATGGACTTACCAAATACCTTTACCTGTTGGATTAGATAGTTGAGAAATGCTGCTCAAGTCCAACAACCGTTACCAACCTTTCCACAAGTGTAACCACAAGAATGTAGGAGAAAATGTAGGAAAGTGTTCCTAAAATCTAGGAGAAAATATAGGAGCAAATGTAGGAGAAAATGTAGGAAAGTTTCCTAAAATCTAGGAAGAGAATATAGGAGAGTTTCCTAAAGTGGATGAGAGAATATAGGAAAGGTCCTAAAATTGGATGAGAGAATTTTAGGAGAGTTTCCTAAAAAATGGATGAGAGAATTTAGGAAAGTTTCCAAAAAATGGATGAGAGAGTTTTAGGAAAATTTCCTAAAAATGGATAAGAGAATTTAGGAAAGTTTCCTAAAAATAGATGAGAGACTTTAGGAAAGTTTCCAAAAAAAATGGATGAGAGAGTTTAGGAAAGTTTCCTAAAAATGGATGAGAGAATTTAGGAAAGTTTCCAAAAAAATGGATGAGAGAGTTTGGGAAAGTTTCCTAAAAAGGTAGGAGAGAGAGTGTCCAAGTGAGTACAAAGAGTTATCCAAGTGCTTTACTTAGTTTCCTAATTGATTTTGGAAACAAGTTAGTTTTTGGAAACCTTTTGAAAATCCTTTTCCTCTTGAACAACATTTGGTAACCTTCTTGAAACAACATTTGGTAATCTTCTTGAAACAACATTTGGTAATCTTCTTGAAACAACTTTTGGTAACTTCCAAATTCTACTCCAAGAAAGATTGCACAAATCAAATTTGGTTCCCTATCCAAAACAATTCTGTTGCCCCTTTCTTTCCTTTCCTTTTTTTTTTCTCTTGCCAACCGATTCCTCCTTTCTTTCTTTTTTTTGTTTTCTGTTTTTTTTTCTTGACTACAACTATCAACCATGACACAAAACAAGGAAGTCCACAAATAATAACTACCAAAAACTCCAAGATCTTACAAGAACTTTCAAGAAAGTTGTCAGGAACTTCAGAAATTTCAAGATTGTGGTCAAGAATTCAAGATGCTCAAGATTATTGTAAGTTTTCTTCAAGATTCACAAAATTCCAACAAGTTTTGCCAAAATCCAGATTTGAAAACCAAGTAAACAAGTTGGATAACACAAACAACAAGGCTGGACAGATTTGTATTCGGATGAACAGTAACTATGAATAGTGTCGGTGAACAGTATTTTTTTTTTTTTGAACAAGGTAGCGGGAAGTACTGAGAATTCTACGACACAACTACGAAAAAAATGGATATAACGAAAGATACCTCTACCAAAGCTCTGAAGCCAACTGATACGTTCCTCGATCAACTTGTTTCGAGACACGTAGCTGTCGCGCCCCATTTTTTATAAGAAAAATAAATGGTTTAGAAAGTGAATTTTGATTCAATTTTTGGTTGGAAAATGAATTTTTGATTTAAAAGAAAATGAAAAACATGGGTCTAAATGGGACATGAAAATGCGACGATTTGACCCAAAATATAGTTTAAAAAGGGTTTATTGAATGAAAAATGGAGTCGCCACTTGGTATAGAGTTAAGGTGTACCAAGTCACCTAAAAATGAATTTTTAAAGAAAAAAGTAAAAAACCCCTTTTTAAACGACTCCAAGTCTATGAAAATCAGAGAAAAAGATTCGGGAGTCACATTTGAAGAAAGGGAAGGCAAGGATAAGAATCCAAGGCACCCTTTCAACCTAGCCAAGGCTAGTTGCGCGATTTAGTCAAAGATTTTCTTGTTTTAACCAAAGAATTTATCACATTTGGATGTACTATATGAATGCAAATCCTAGACCTAGGGGGAGTATCGGGGGCAAAATTTCTCTTCAAAGCTTGAATGGTGCCAATCACATTAATTGTGACGCCCAAAAATGACTCTTTGGAGAGGTCACGAATAATGCAAGAATATGAGACTCTAAGAAGAAGAAAAGGATAAAATAATTATAGAAATATACATGTCTTAAAGGAATGCATCATGTCGGGTGCGAGGGACTAATGTTCGTGACTCAATTTTCCCTTTTAATAGAGGGAATACGAGCATGCTAAGGCTAGAAAAAGCCAAACTCGTCCATATCCCATATTCAAGGGGTTATTTCCTAATCTAATCAAGCAAATGCACTACCCTAGTCCTAATTCTAAAATGAAATGCAAGTCTAATGTCATGTATCATACATAGGGGTATATATATAGGGAAATTAGGGATAAGGGATATATGTATAAGGAAAATATCATACAAAATGATAAAAAGGCCCTAGAAAGTGAAAAATATGCATGAGGTGGAGTGATTTGATCACACAAACATGGTCTAACGCTCGAAAGGCTCTTAAGGGTCTAGCGTTGGACTAGCCCACATCAACGCTCTCTCACAAGCATTGGACTTGTAAGAGTTCGAGGGGACAACCATGACTAGCATTGGACTAGCCACGGTTACGTGCATTGGCATCCATCATACACATATATAAGTAATGGGCATAATTAAAGCAAGTAGACATGGGAGCACGTAATTCACATAACACATAAGCATGCATATCTAGATGCCAAAACCTAAGAAAGCGATTAAACACATAGTACCTAAGCATGCAAAACACATAAGGCAATTAAGGCCCTAACTATTACATTTTTAGGGGGGAAGGCCTACTACAATCTAAAAGGGGAAATGGAATGAAATAAATAGTTAAAATAAATCTAACTATTACAATTGTGGCATTTAAATGCCTTTCAAATAATCAAAAATGAACTAAAATAAATATACAAAATTAAGACAAGTAAAGCGAACAAATAAATAAAAGGAAAACATTCAAAAGGCATGCAATTGAACACATAAATCACATAAGTGCACATAGGGTCAAATAAAGTAAAAATAAGGGATAGAGTGTACCTCCCTTGCAACGGTAATCAAATGAAGGAAAAATAGCTTCAAAACAATAAAAGGGTCAAGGCACCAATTAAATAGTAAGCATAAACAAAATCACCAAATTCCTCCCAATTGCAACTTAAATGAAATCAAATAATGCACAATTTCCAAGGAAAGTAACTTATTAATCAAATTTCTAAAATAGAGAAAACTATCAAGGACCCAATTGCAAATATTAACCCAAGCACTCAAGCCCAAGTGAAATATTTTTAGGAACTTCAAGGGTCCAAGAGCAACGAAAGGGTCAAATAATGATTGAAATTGCAATTACTTTAGGACCTAATTGCAAGAAAATTAAAACATAATTGAGCCATAGTAAGATAAAGGGAAGCTTAGGGGATTAAAGTGCAATTTTGAAAATCATTTTTGCATGCAAATTTCCATGCAAAGCTGCGGAAGCATTGTCTGCAACAAGAACATTTCTAATGACAAGCATTCGGCAACTAAGAAAACACAGTCGCAAGTCATTTTCGCACGCCACCTTCCACCTCAAGCACAACTTTGATAAAAAACTTTCAACCAAAATAGATAAACACAATTATCCCAAGCCAAACAAGCAAAAAACTTGGAAAAGACATCATGCAAATCTGGAACACAAAACTCCACTCTTTGGCAGCTAATGATGCTTCCTTCTGCAATTTTTCTGCTGCAACTTTGCAGCTCAACTCACGCAAACTTCACACAAAAAAGATACAGCAGATCGCACGAGTTTATCAACCCAAAACCAATAAAAGTCTCAACACATATAGCTAACACAAACTGGACAAGGTTCTTGATTTGTCGGAAAAAAAAGAAAACAGGCAACAACAAAAGAAAACACGAAACCAGAAACGTTGAGAGCTAGCTTAGTTTCATCCAAAACCGTGCAAAGTAAATCCCTAGCATCCAATATCTTTTTACCATAAAGACCTAAAACACCTATCTCAACATGATGAGATGAGAACATGAACTAACATCCAGCAAAAGTGTGACAGCCCCACCTCCCCCTAAGGCGAACCAGAGGGTTCGGCGGGCTGCCTGCCCAGCTCTCGCCGGGACTCAGTCGTTCACTACATTCCTCAAATAAATTGCAAGAATAAACCTCAAATATTACAATATAAATCTCCAATATACATCAAATTCTCCAAGAATTACATGTCAAAAGCGAAGCGTCCACGCTTCCACTGCGCCACTCTGATCCATGATCCCAATTATTATACAAGAGGTATTCCACAACAATAAAATCACAACAAGCCTTCCTTCGCCACGAGCCCTGTGGAGGGGAATAACATAGTTTTGGGGTGAGCTAGAAGCTCAGCGAGTAACCAGGAAAATCATTAAACAAATATATTTCACAATAATGCATTTCGATCATTTAGATGATGTCATGATTCAGAGATCAAATGTCCGTTTAGTGCTCTCGTGAGCCAGGGAAATCATAGCACTTGAACACCCCACGCTCAAATAGATCATTTAACATTAACATTGAGAGGGAGCCCCTTTTTGAGCTCCAGATAAACATGAACATGAACCATAAACAAAGTGGAGACATTGGTGTCCAGCACTAGACTTTCCTAGAACTCATTGAAGCCAAATCATGTCATGAATCCACATGCAAGCACGCATGATATGCAATCGAATAAATAATGCAAGAAACATTTCACAAGTACTTTGGAAATAGTTTAGGGTCACTCACCTCCATGGCTCAGAAATCATCCATCACATAACATTGCCTTGCTCAAATCCAAGTCTTAGATCACAAACTCAATGCAAACAAGTCCCTTCAAAGCTAAGACAGCACTTCCCCTGAATTTGCTAACTTTTCCAGCCATCATGGCTTCATTATTTCCTCAGCCAGTCCCAAAGGAACACACACAACAACAAGTTCATCCAATATTCATTCAGCAAGCTCCAAGTAGTACTAGTACAAGTCAAGCTACGGAAAAGTCTGGAAATGAAAGTTAAGCTCAAAACCAGAAAAACAGTTTTTGACGTCATTTTGCGGTAATGGCACTAAAGGCACTACGATTATCGGATGAAGGTGCAAGATACACCATTTCGAAGCTAAGAGACAGGGATACAATATTACATAAGGTCACTCAACCCAGTTTCGAGTGTAACCAGGTCAAAAATGCAAGATACCATACCAGAATCACAAAAACAGATTCACAGAACGCATTCTAGCGGAAACATCATAAATCAGGCTATCCAAGTCCAAATCCAGAAATTCCAAAACCATCTGAAAGCTAAGAAACAGGTTTACATTTCATAAGAAGACCTCAAGAACCAATTCGGAATCATTCCTGACCAAAACAACCAATTACAGAAACAATTCCCAAATTCGGGTAAAACCAGGGCAGCAAGTGTAATTCCATCTTTTCATAAGCTACGCTGCTCCGATTGACCTGAAATTTTGTAGGAACCTCTAAAATATCATTCCATACAACTTTCATGTTTTAAGCCAAGACCAATTCGGCCTATATCTATGAGCTATAAATTCAGGCAGAATGCACAATCATAAACCCTAACTTTCCAAAATTTCTTCCAAAACAGAAATTGTTTGCAATTATCCACTTTTTCCACCTTCTAGCTTCATTACATAACATTTCCAATCATCATACATGACCCCATAATCATATCCATATGAAAACAGAAAAATCCCCAATAATTATAAAACTTCACCAATTCAACCAAAATCAAGATATAATCCATAAAAGTGCATCTTATACCACCACCAATCATGAATTGAACATCATTAGAGTAAGGAGAGGGGTCCTTCACAACTCACCTTAGCAATACAAGAGATAGAGCAACTAGTCACCTTAGCTTTCCAAACAACTCCATAAAACACCTCAAGACCACTTAGCAAAGAGATTTTATGGAATGATTTGGAGTTTTATTGGTTGGATTTGAAGATTGAGCAAGAAATAGAAGTAGACAAGAAAGGCTTCTCTTGTATTTTTGCTCCAAGAGGTTCGGCCAAGACAAGCTTAAAATGGAGAGAAATTGGTCAATTTTTGAGGTTTAGTAAAGGTGATGCAAATTAGTCAAAGTCCAACTTTGAATAAGAAGGTGACACATGTCACCTTTTGGTTTAAAACTTATCTTTTTGTCTCTCCAATACAAATATCTTAACACCTTGTAAAATAATATCACTTAATACAAAATTCCAACAAGTTGTCAAAAATATAATGCATTTACCGCACTAGCGGGTCCCACGTTCAAAATACGCTCTTAATTTCTCAAAAACTAACCGATACTAGAAAAATCATTTTAGAACTATCTTTGCTCATAAACTTTATCTGGGGAATTTTTCTAATAAAGAAAATGTAGAAAAGGCGGGCGATTAAATAAAATAAACCCTAGAAAATTAGAAAATTTCCGGGTTCTCACACTCATACTTTTCGGGGCGTCACAAAAATAGAGGGAGAATCACCGAAAAAAAATGAATGAGAAACTAAATGCGCTATTTTCTGCAATTCTGGATTTCTAAATGCAATCTTTTCATTCGGACACCATTAATGACCCAACCCACAAGAGCTTGGCTTGAAGTAACAAGGTTACCTAACATTTTTTCATTTTCCCTTTCAATATAAGATTAAACAGCAATTGATGTGCACAAACTCAGTGAGCAGAGAGGAAGACAGCAAGAAAAATGCAGCAGATTTTTCCGTAGGCACTTTGGACCTGACTCTTACTCATCCAATACAGAAAACATTGTTCTCATCAACAACAGATCAGCTTGCCTCAAATTAATGCCTGAATGGTTTTGTGCTAACATGACCTGAGAAGCAACGGAACCGCAGGTTCCTTTTAAATTTTTCTGGTGAAACTTTTGCAAGCCAAGAAAAAATCATTCTTTGACATTATAAACTTGTTTAAAGCTGAAACATTTGCCGAACACAGATGCACATATAGAGCAAGGATCAACCAATCATGCCCACAAATTTCAGCAAATGTATACAATGGCCGCACCATGACAATAAACCAAATTCGTCCCACAAGATTTCCACCCATTTCATTATTAACATGCGTATCCAAAGAATCACACTCCAAGCAGACAGCCAAAACTTGTCATTTGCTTCGTTTAACATTGAAACTCAAACACAAACAATAGGAAACAAAGAAACGATAGCCAAAGAAATATCAAAACAGACTTGTCTACCATTTTAAGCCATTTTCTGGGTTTGTCCATGCAAAGACTAATTGTAAGCATCGAGAAAAAACTCATGGATTCATCGAATGACTACTAAAAAACTCTAAACCCTTGTTCTTGATCATACCCATCTTATAGACTCCTACGGAATCATATCTTAGCAAATGAGCAACATGGCCGAATCACAGAATCAGTGTGAGCTTGAACCAGTAGCAAACATCAGAAAAAATGACATCCGATGGCTTCATCTTTTGCGAAAACATGTTAAAAATCCACAAAATAAGAGAACATCTTTACCTGAAAAAGTTAGCACGTTTGATTGACCTTGGAGTCTGCCCAGATACGCATAAGGGTTCCAAAAAACACGCTCGGGCGCTTTTGTTGCAGAAATGGCTGATTTGTCGAGCGATCCTCTTCCTCCCGTTCTCAGCTTCGGAGTTTTTCCTCAAAATTTTCCAGATTTCCTTTGCTTGTTCTCAGATCCTCCCTTTCTCTCTCCTTTTCTTTTGCCGAGCCCGAAACTCCTTCATTTTCTACTCTCTTTCTCACAAACTCCGCCGCCAATGCCCTATTCTCTCCGCTTCTCTCCCCAGCTCCCTTTTTCTAAAACCTAGCCGACCTCCCCAGATTCTACTCCACACTCTCCCTCAACCGTCCTTAGCCTCTCTGGTTTCTGTTTCCTAGCCGTCCACAACTCCCAGACTCCCCTCTCTGGTTTCTTTTCCAATTTCTTTCAACCAGCCGTCATAAGCCCTCCATTTCTTGCCGCCTTTCTTTCCTTTTATAGGAGAACCATAACCCCTAAACCCTCACCTCAAAGGTGAGGATGAAGGGTTGGTTCCTCCCCATATCCTTAGCCATCCGATCCATCAGAAAAAATTCCCATGA
The DNA here is from genome assembly GCF_003713205.1 of Coffea eugenioides. NCBI lineage: Eukaryota > Viridiplantae > Streptophyta > Magnoliopsida > Gentianales > Rubiaceae > Coffea > Coffea eugenioides. The sequence continues at coordinate 217,103 of NW_020864430.1, read as the reverse complement.
AAATGATATCATTTTAAAGGACTGCATGTGCGGTTTTTTTTTCCTTTTTTTTTTTTACTCACTTAATTAAACAACAATACAGAAATAACAATTTTAAACTTAAATAAAATGCACAAAACTAGTAACAAAAGATAAAACAAAAAACTAAGATTTGTCCTGTGGTTGATTAATGATTTTTCCTCTCTTTTTTCTCTTTTTTTTCAATAAAAAGAAATAAAACATACTTTTATGAATAATTTTCTCTTTTTGGCAAGTTTTATGCTAAAAGTCTTAGAATAAAAATAAACAGCTAAAAGGGCTAAACTAATGCAAAAATAAAAACTAAAATAAAACAACAGATAATAATAATAATCTAAAATGCTATACAAATGCCAAAAGTCTAAAAACTAAAATCATGGAATTAACAAATAAGAATAGATAAGGATTATTACTAAAAACAAAAATAAAATTAGGATAAAAAATTATTTAAAAATTTGGTGTCTACAGTTTGCCCCTCTTTTTCTAAGTTTTGGAAAAACTTGAGACAAAGAAGTAGACACGAAATACTTACCTGCAAACTAGTCGAACGACTGCCGTTTTTTGAAATGAGGACTGACTCCTTTTGATGAGACTGACTCGAACGAGAAATTTAAAACGGACCGACCCAAGCAGATAATTTAAACGGGACTGACCCGAACAAGAAATTTAAACGGGACTGACCCGAATTGGAATTTAAAATCGGGACTGACCTGAAACAGGAATTTAAAATCGGGACTGACCCGAAACAGGAATTTGAAATCGGGACTGACCCGAAACAGGATTTAAAATCGGGACTGACCCGAAACAGGAATTTGAAATCGGGACGAAACAGAATCGGGACTGACCCGAGACAGGAATTTAAAATCGGGACTGACCCGAGACAGGAATTTAAAATCGGGACTGACCTGAAACAGGGAATTTAAAATCGGGACTGACCCGAAACAGGAATTTAAATCCGGGACTGACCCGAAACAGGAATTTAAACGGGAAAAATTCCAGTATACTTACCGTTTTGTTGTGCCTTTGCTCAAACGTGCTTGCAGCTTGTCTGATCTACCTTTGTTTGCTGGAAATCTTTCCGATACCGACTCCAGTGCGAGGTGTGATCGTTTTCCTCCATGCGAGAAATTTTCCGCAAAAGAGAAAGAATAAGGAAATTGCCACCATTATTTGACCCGATTCCCTTTGAGAATCGTGTAAACATGAGTCTTTTGATGCCTTTGTCAACTTCGGCTGTGGTATCTGATTTAGTTGGATTTATTACTTCAAAGACTTTCTGATTCTTCTCAGACTGACCAGGAATGCCTTTAGCCATATTATGAGATCTGTGTACCGGGCCCCGTTGAATCATGACCATTTCCGAAAGATGACTGAATCCGACGTATGCTTTTGCACAAACCACGGGGATTGTCATTTATTAAAACTCGATGATTAGAAAAATTGATGTATGTAAAATAAATTCACATATCATGCAGGGATGAATATGCAAAAGGATGCAAACACGATCAATCATGCTTAAACCCATGAAAATGTCATGAATACTAATAATTGAGGAAAAATGAACTTCATGAGAATGTATTTACAAAAGAACATCTATTCAAAGTGAGACACAGCTTTTGGCCAACAGATGTCACATTCGAATCTTTGGATATCTTTGTCCCCAAATTCAATATTGACAGAAGTGTTACAAAACGAAGAGAAATCCAAATGAACCAAGTCACCAGCTGTTCCTCCTCGTGTTCGTTCGTTGCAGAACCCTACCTTGGCGCCCTTTCGGGTTTTCACCAAGGTTGCCCCCACCCTTTTTTTTGTTTTGCTCTTTTCTTTCTTCTTATTTTGTTGTTGTTGTTGTTGTTTTTTTTTTTGAGGTGCCCTTTCGGGTTTTCACCTATAGAACAAAGGAAAGTCTCGACCATGATCGACTCAGGAGTGTGAGTTGAAGATCAGGCCCTCCGGCGAATTTTGGAGGTGCAAACTTTTGAAACCTCTCAAGGGCCCGATCTTCTTCCATTTCAGGGTTTTGGGGTTGATGCACGGGCATTTGACCTTGTTGGTCCACCAACTGTGCTAGAATATTGGTCATTTGTTGAATGGCCGTCGCCACTTGGTCTCCGGCTTCAACCCTTGGTCCTTGTACTAGCTCCGCCGATGTTTCCCTTTCTGCCCTTGGTTCCGGGGCTCGCTTAGCACCACGACCACTACCACGTCCGCGACTACGTCTTCCCTCCATATGTATATGTTTTTCCCCCTCTTTTTTTTTTCCCCCCCAAAAACATAATTCAGCGAATAAATACAGGAAAGTGACAAAAGTAATCGAATTCTAGCACACCAATTACACCACAGACATATACACATATACACACCATGTATCAAGATGGTAGACAATCAAATGCACCAATACATGTCAAATTAGACAAATAATCATATGCACAACTACTCAAACCAATGTCATGTCATAACGGTATAAGAGCAAATCAAAAGTAAAGGCGATATCATCCCGGTCGCAGTCAAATAACCCCGTCCGGTCTCTCACGTCACTTATCAACCAACCTAGTTGTCCCTTGACCTCCTGTCTTATTCTAGCCAAGCAAAACCTGTTCATGTTCCCGAAATGCAAATCCCACATACTTAACACCGCCTCAACTCTGGAGTACTCAGGCACAAGAATCCGAAATAAGACAATTCCCCTCTCGAGCTGGCCAGTCCCAAGAGTAAACCATCTACAATCGAAATTCCTACCAGACGTACCTATTTATGGTCCTCAAATACCACAAGGAAATTTAAGGCCTATAACAGTCACAATTCAGAGCTTAGGCTCGAACGAAGCACTTAATCCTTTATACCTATTTATACCTATTCACCACTCAGTCCAGGCTCACTCCGCGTAGAGACCACGCGAAGCAGGCTCTGATACCACCTGTGAGAGCCCGTAGCTTTCTTAAGTACTAGGTTTTATTTTTCTTTTAATTGCACGCTTTTTCACATTTTATTTATTCGAAAATTGTGAAAATAAATTTTATGAGTAAATATAGTCTTTAGATGATTTTTCTAGTATTGGTTAGTTTCTGAGAAATTAAGAGCATATATTGGACGTGGGACCCGCTAGTGTGAAAAGTTCGGAAAAATTCGGTCAACTAGGTTAAGTTTTGGATGCTGGAGTTAATTTACCGGGTGTTAAGAGATAAGTAAAGGGTGCTAAGTGGATTGGCATAAGAGAGACAAAAGTTAGGCAAGTCATAAATGAGGTGACAAGTGTCACCATGAGAGAGGTTCTTACCTAAGACCACTATTCACCTTTTCTAATTGACCAAATAAATCACAAAATTAACCAAAAATTCACCATTTTTCTCTCCTCTTTGTCCGGCTCTCTCTCTCAAGCAAGGACGAAAGAAAGCTCTCCAAGTTGCTTCAATCTTTGCTCCAATCTTCTAAATCAACCATTGGAATTTGTTTTTGCTCCATAGAAAACATTAAGTGAGTGTTAGTGAGGTGTTGTGTGGAGTTATTTGGAAAGCTAAGAGGACCAATTGCTCCCTCTCTCTTGTTTCTAAGGTGAGTTGAGAAGAACCACTTTCCTTCCTCTAATGATGCCTAATTTATGATTAGTGGTGGTAGAAGATGAAACTTTATGGATTACATCTTGAGTTTTGGTTGAATTGGTGAAGTTTTCTATTTATTGGTGATTTTTTTGTTTTCCGATGAACATGATTGTGCGGCTATCTATGATTATTGGAAATGATGTATAATGACTCTAGGAGGTGGAAAAAGTGATTAATTGCAACCAATTTCTGGTTTGGAAGAAATTTGAAAAAGTTAGGGTTTGTTGTTCTTCATTCTGCCCGAATTTGTAGCTCCTAGTTAGAGGCTGAATTGGCCTTAGCTTAAAACATGAAAGTTGTAGAGAATGACATTTTAGAGGTGCCTAAAAAATTTAGGTCAATTGGAGTAGCGTAGAATGAGAAAAGTTGAAATTACCCTTGCTGTCCTGGTTTTACCCGAAATTGAGAATTGCTTCTGTAATTGGTTGTTTTGGTTAGGAATGCTTCCGAATTGGATGTTGAGGTCTTCTGATGAATTGTAGCCCTGTTTCTAAGCTTTCGGATGGCTTTGGAATTTCTGGGTTTGGACTGAGGTAGCCTGTTTTATGATGTTTACACCAGAATACGTTTTGTGAATCTGTTTTTCCGGTTCTGGTGTAGTATCTTGCATTTTTGACCTGGTTACACGTGAAACTAGATAGAGTTTCCTTCTGTAATATTGTAACCCTATCTCTTAGCGTCGAAACGGTGGGTCTTGTACCCTTATCCGATAATCGTAGTGTCTTAGGTGCCATTACAGTAAAATGAGGTCAAAAACTGTTTTTTTTCAGGGCTAAAGCTAAATCTTTTCCGGATTTTTCTGGTTTCCTCTAATGCTTATGTATGCTTATGGAACCTCTTTCAGTAGTATTTGACATTGGTTTATGACTTGTAATCGAGTCTTATTGTGCTTATTGGAATATTTTAGGGCTTGACTTTCATTTCCGGTCATTTTCCTAGCTAAATTTCGTACTTGAACTAAATTCCGTCCTTGAATGATTTTCAGCCTAGTGAACGGCTTTTGGAAATGAGATTATTTTGTGCGAGATGTTGGGACGGATTTGAGGAAATAATGAAGCCATTAATGGCTGGAAAATAGGTAAACACAAGGGATTTGCTGCCGAAATTTTTCTTGAAGGCTAGTTGGATTCCGACTTGTCTTTGGTCCAAGTGCTTTTTGCCGCAAAATTTTATAACCCTTTTTAGTTTAGTTTTGCGTTTGGTTTATGAAACCCTAGATATTTCCGACCATCAGTCCAAATGCCCCGTTTCGCTTTAAAGTCATTTTTATGCGTTTTACTCATCATTTATTGGGTTTCTTCGATTTCACCTAATTGGTTGTGCTATATTCTTTCTCGTTGAATCTTAGGTTTTCTCAGTGATTAAGGATACTATCCAGAAGGATATTTTGCACGTTATTTTGCATAGTTAGGTGAGTGTTCCTTGTTTGTTATGTTTCTTGACTATATGGCTTGTATATATGACTGATAACATGTTAAACGCTTTCAATGAGTAGCCAAAACGAGTTTTCTAGGCGAGTGTGTACTTTATCGCACTCAGCCTAAATGATTGTGAAATTTTCAATGAATGAACGATTGAAATGTTACTTGTGCATGAATGTAAGCCTTTTGGCTGAACTGGCCACTGCCCTTGTTACCGATCGACTCGAGCCAGAAGCGGACTCGGTCGGGCGATATGGTGACCTGGGTGAACGTTTGGTATACTCGAGTATTACCTTGTAGGTTGGTGGAGCCTGGCCAATTTCCAGGAGGGGGTGAATGAAATGAACGAATGAACGAACGAACGAGGGTTTATTTATAGAAATGAAATTTTCAAATGATTGGAGGAATAAGGGGAAATGTCAGGAGAACGAATGAATGATCGAATGAATTGCTCCCTGTGAGCCGTATCCTTTTCATGAATGTTTTATCGCTTTCCATTGTAAATGTTTCGTGAAGTAGTGATATTCCATGTTAGTGTATTGGATTGATTGTTTTATTATGTGTTCGGAACCTCACTGAGCTTTTAACTCATCCCTTTAATTTTATTTTCCTTAACAGGGGAAGGCACGCATGGATGAGAGCTTGGTATAGACTCGTTTTGTCTAGCTTTTTGTTTTGTAATGGTTCTCGCCCTAGTGCTTGGCACGGGCTGGTTGTATGGTGAAGTGAGAACCTTTGTACATTTGATGGTTGTACTTTTGAGATAGCAATGGATAAAATTTTGTTTTAAGTTTTGGATCCTTGTTTTGCTCTTTCTGGTGGTTGTATTTCTGATTTTCTTGAGTGAACGACTGAGTCCCGGTGAGAGCTGGGCAGGCGGTCCGCCGAACCCTTTGGTTTGCCTTAGGGGGAGGTGGGGCTGTCACAGTGTTGCCCCAGTTGATGTTCGGATAGAAGTCCGATATGCCATTAGTGTGTAAGGAAGTTTTTCATGCCAGTCACGATGCTTTTCAGTCATCTTGCGAATGATCTTCTTCAAATTCTTGTTTGCGGCCTCCACGGCTCCGTTCATCTGCAGTTTGTAGATGGCAGAGTTGCGATGTCTGATTTTGAACTGTTCGCATAGCCCATCCACCATATCATTGTTGAGATTCTTGGCATTGTCCGTAATCAATGTTTCTGGCATCCCAAATCGGCATATGATGTGATCCCTTAAGAAATTCGCCACCACCTTCTTTGTCACATGTTTGAATGATTCCGCTTCGACCCATTTGGTGAAGTACTCAATTGCCACCAATATAAATCGATGCCCATTGGAAGCAGGCGGGTCAATTGTGCCAATCACATCCATACCCCACATTGAGTAGGGCCATGGAGCAATCATACTGTGCAACTCGGTGGGAGGCGCGCGTAGGATGTCACCATGCATTTGACATTTAATACATCTCCGGACAAAATCTATGCAATCGCGTTCCATTGTAAGCCAAAAGTACCCGGTTCTCATGATTTTCTTCGCCAACAAATGTCCATTCATGTGAGGTCCGCAGACACCGCTATGCATCTCTTTCATCATGTATTGGGTTTCATCTTCATCAATGCACCTTAAAAGGTTCAAATCTGAGGTCCTTTTGTATAATACCTCTCCATTTAAGAAAAACTTCGAGGCCATTCTGCGCAGGAAATCCTTGTCATTTGTACTAGCTTCCGGAGGGTAAGATCCGATTTTGATGAATTCCTTAATATCATTGTACCAAGGGCTTTTGCCAAAAGAATTGTCTACGGCACAACAATGAGCAGGCTTGTCTTGGAGTTGAATCCGGATAGGCTCGATTCCCAATTCGTCCGGATATTGTATCATGGAAGATAAAGTGGCCAAGGCATCTGCAAACGCATTTCGGGCACGCGGGAGATGTCTGAATTCCAAGCTTTGAAATTGTTTAGCCAAATTGAGCAAATTACAGTGGTATGGCAGGATTTTTGAATCTTTGGTTACCCATTGCTTCAATGTTTGGTGCACAAGTAAATCTGAATCACTGAAAGCTATTAACTCCTTAACCTCCATTTCCAAAGCCATTTTAAGACCAAAAATACATGCTTCATATTCGGCCATGTTGTTCGTGCAAGCAAATTGCAACTTAGCGGCTCCAGGGTAATGCTTCCCCTCCGGGGATACAAGGACTGCTCCTATTCCGACCCCATAAGAATTAGCTGCACCATCGAAAAACAATCTCCACTCAGGGTACTGCTCACTCATATCTTCTACAACACCGACAAATAAAACCTTTTCATCAGGGAAATAGGTATGGAGCGGTTGATAATCATCGTCCTTTGGATTTTCTACCAAATGATCGGCTATAGCTTGTCCCTTGACAGCCTTTTGCGAAGTGAAAACAATGTCAAACTCTGAAAGAATCATCTGCCATTTGGCCAGACGCCCAGTTGGCATCGGCCTCTCCAAGAGGTATTTCAGAGGATCGGAACGAGAGATGAGATAGGTAGTATGACTTAGCAGGTAGTGCCTTAATTTTTGAGCTGCCCAGGCCAAAGCACAACAGCTTTTCTCAATAAACGAATAATTAGCCTCATATTGCGTGAATTTCTTGCTAAGATAATAGATGGCTTGCTTTTTCCTTCCTGAGTCATCGTGCTGCCCCAGAACACACCCTACTGCTCCGTCGAGCACAGATAAGTACATGATCAAAGGCCGGCCCGGTTTGGGTGGCACTAGGACCGGAGTCTGCAGCAAATAATTTTTAATCTTGTCAAAGGCTTGTTGGCACTCCTCATTCCAATGCAACGGCACATTCTTTTTTAATAACTTGAATAGTGGCTCGCACGTCGCGGTTAATTGGGCAATGAATCTTCCAATGAAATTAATCTTCCCTAAAAAACTTTTCACATCTTTCTGCGTTTTCGGCACTGGCATGTCTCGAATTGCCTTGATCTTTACCGGGTCTATCTCTATGCCCTTCTTGCTGACAATGAAACCTAACAATTTACCAGCTGGTGCTCCAAAGGCGCACTTTGCAGGATTTAACTTCAAATTGTACTTTCGTAACCTTTCAAACAACTTCTTTAAATCCATCAAATGGTCCTCGGCTTTCTTGAATTTGATTATAATGTCATCCACGTAGACCTCCATCTCCTTGTGGATCATGTCATGAAACAAAGTAGTCATAGTCCTTTGATAAGTAGCTTCGGCATTCTTTAAACCAAACGGCATTACTCGATAGCAAAAGGTGCCCCAAGGGATGATAAAAGCAGTTTTTTCTCTATCCTCCTCAGCCATTAAGATCTGATGATATCCAGCAAAATAATCACAGAAAGATTCAATTTCGTGTTCGGCAGTGTTGTCTAGAATGATATGGATATTTGGCAAAGGAAAGTCATCTTTAGGGCTGGCCTTATTAAGGTCCCTATAGTCAACACAGACTCGCACTTCTCCATTTTTCTTTGGAATAGGGACTGGATTCGAGAGCCAAACAGGGTAATGGGATACAATGATGATATTAGTCTTAAGCTGCTTTTCAATTTGCTCTTTTATTTTGAGGCTCATATCTGGTTTGAATTTACGGGGATTTTGCTTTACTGGTGGAAAGGCTAGGTTTGTGGGTAATCTGTGCACCACTACATCCGTCGAAATGCCAGTCATATCGTCATAAGACCATGCAAACACATCTCGGAACATAAACAAGAATTCAATCATCTCATCTTTCTGCTTTTTATTCAAATGAATGCTGATTTGTATCTCCTTAACCTCGGTCTCAGTACCAATGTTAACAACTTCTATTTCTTCCAGGTTCGGTTTAGATTTCTCCTCATATTGTTCAAAATCTTTTGAAAAAGAATCAAACACTTCCTCACTATCACTCTCGCTTTGAAATTCGGATTCCATAACTTCCAAGTCGTGAGTGATATAGAGATTGTCATCATCAGATTCCAGAACAGTGATATCCAAAGGGTCAAATAATTTTATTTTTGGCCATCTGAAAGAATTAAGAAGTTCGAGATAATATGCAAATAGACACATAAATGAACGGCATGATAAAACAAACTATGCATTTTCATAAAACTTCAAATCAAAACGAAAACAAGCTAAAGCATAAGTACAAAAGATGCTTTCATTGAACTATTTACATATGCAAGAAAAGTTTTCATGAACTTTAGTAAATGACAACCTCCTGTAGGTTTACCGAAACTCCTTTCGCACGGGGAAGTGCTCGGCGGTCCAGTTGTGTATAGCTCCTTGGGGAATGTCTGGGAGTTCGGCATCATCTGACGGCCCATTTTGGGATATTGCTCCCACAAACAAATGAGTCAGACTTGTCTCCACTTCGTCAATTGGGCTAAACTTAGATGTAATGACTTCAGCTGGCTTTGGAAAGGTATAGCGTAATGGCGGAATGTCTAAAGCACCCAACTTGCCTTCTTTCTCTGCCCTTTTGCGTGCTTTCATCTCTTGTATATCTCTGGCAGTCGGACGGAATCCCAAACCAAACAGGTCCTTCTTCTCGATGAGTTCTACGGGCTTCAGAATGCCTTGTAGATTGCGTCCCAATCCCTTGTCAAATTCATATCCTCCGCAAATCATCTCCTTGGCCATCATAACACTGGCTGCTGGCAAAACCATTTCATCTTTTGAATCTTCACTTGTTATCCAACTCACGGAGACAATATCAGCTGTACGGTAAGAAGACACTGAAGCATTTCGGTTACCATCCTCCTCAGGCTCGGAATCCGCAATTACAATGCAATCTTCTTCAGCAAAAATGGTTATCAGCTGGTCATTCGCCACAAATTTCAATACTTGATGCAAGGAAGAGGGCACAGCACCAGAGCTATGAATCCACGGCCGCCCGAGTAAAACATTATAGACACTAGGAAAGTGCATAACTTGGCAGGCTATCTGAAATTGAGCGGGCCCCATTTCGACCACCAAATTTACTTCTCCTATGGACTCCCTCTGGGCTCCATCGAATCCTCGTACTACAGTCTCTGAGGGTTTTAATCTAACATCTTGCAACCCTAACTTCACCAACGTGCTCCAAGGATAAATATTGAGGGCAGACCCATTGTCGATCAGTACTTTAGGCAACATTTTTCCATTACACCTCACAGCTACATACAAGGCTTTGTTATGACCAGTTCCTTCTGCAGGCAGCTCTTCATCAGAAAAAGTGATTTGTTTAGCAGCCAATACATTTCCAACTATGTGCGAGAAATTGTCAACCGAAATATCCTTGGGAATACGAGCCTTAGTCAACACTTCAAGTAATGCATCCCTATGCAAGTCGGAGGAGAAAAACAAGTCTAGGATGGAAATTTGGGCGGGCATTTTGTTCAGCTGCTCAACCACATTATATTCGCTTCTCTTAATCCTCTTGAGAAAATCCCACGCTTCTCTTTCGGTCACTGCAGGTTCGGTAGTTGGCTCACGATTGCTTACTTGAACTGGGGCGCTAGCAGCGGATGGACTTGTAATCTTCCCTGACCTCGTAACAACAGACACTTCTTCCTTCAAAACTGGTTTGCCTCCTATTTGCAAAACGAGCTCACTATAATTCCACGGCACTCGTCGTAAACTTAAAGCTGGCGCTTGTTCTGGGAATTCAATTATCACAGGTTCTAAAGCCGCACTTTCGGATGGGGTTAGGTCTAAAATGAAGGGCCTCTTGTCTTCCTCATATGATGCCTCCTCTATCACAAAAGGTTGGTCCATTATCCCAAATACTTCTGTCTCATTTGACACGCTTCGGACAAGCTCTTTGAATTCCTCATCATCCATAATAACTCCAATAGTACCAGCATGCTCTGGCAAGGGGTTCTTGTTCACATTCGGTCCTTGCTCTTCTCTTTTCCTAATCACGATCTCCCCCGCTTCTACCATGTCTTGAACCTTATGTTTAAGGAGTCGACAATTGGCCGTGGAGTGACCAGGTGCTCCTGAATGACAAGCACAAGTAGCCTGTGGATTATATCCAGCTGGCACGCCATATAGGTAAGTTGGAGGGGGGATCACACCTATTTTACCGGCAGCCTTTAATTGCTCATACAACTGATCCAAAACCCTGCCAAGGTTTGTGAATGTTCGAGCACGATTTTGATTGTAGGTTTCAGTAGGTTGGGGATAGTTGTAGGTGGGTCTGTTCGGTGGGGGAACTCTTTGGTGGTAAGGAGGTCGAGGACGAGTTTGTTGAAAATTAGGTTGAGATATTTGGAAAGGGGCCGTAGGCGGGTTGGCATAATTTGGGCGAGGTCTGGGGTGCGAGATATTGGTATTCTAGACAGGGTAAGGACTTGGGTAGTAGGGATAAGGTGAATATGTTGGTTTATGTTGAAATTTGGGTCTTGGTATAGGGTTTTGATCCCATATGAAGGCAGCTTCCACCTCTTTCTTTTTAAATTGCGGCTTTTTCCCACTACTCCCTTGTCCTTGCAAAGCATCCAACTGCGATTTGAGGGCAGAACCATTAACAATCTTCCCAACTCTTACAAAGTCATCGTACTCCTCAAGCTTATTGACAATGGCTGCGAACGAGCATCCAGTCATGCGAAAAATTTCTTCAAAGTACGGTGGATCATGTGCTTTAATGAAAGTGCGTATGATTTCGTCCTCCGTCATTGATGGTTCGACTTTTGCAGCTATTTTCCTCCACCTCTTGGCATAAGTTTTGTGGTCCTCAGAGGGTTTTCTCTTCGTTCCTTCTAACGTAGTTCGTGTCGGGGCCAGCTCGCAGTTATACTCGTACTGCCTTACAAAAGCATTAGACAAGTCAATCCAAATCTTTACATCTTCGGGCTTCAGATTGGAGTACCAGTCGAGTGCATCTCCCTCCAGACTTTCCGGGAACAACCTTAGAGGCAGATTCTCGTCGTCTACGGGCTTTCCCAACTTGTTAGCAAACAGTCGGAGGTGTGTTTTGGGATTACCCGTCCCGTCATACTTGTTAAATTTAGGGGTTTTAAACCCCTCCGGCAACTGCACATTCGGAAAAAGGCAAAGCTCATCGTAATCCAGGACTCCTTGTTTGTTCAACCCCTGACTTTTCCTCATAAACTCATCGAAACGGTCTAGGCGCTTGAGCAGCTTCATATCAACGGGAGCAGAAGATTCCCCAATTTCTGGCTTAGCTTGGACAGTATGGTCTGGCAGGAAGGGCTCAGCAGCAGTGTGATAAAAGGTATGTGGCTCAGGTGGTATATTCGAAGTGACGTGGGGTTGTGGGCCTCGCATGTGAGTAGGAAAAAATGAAGGATTAGGAGGGTAAGTGTATGGCAAATTTGTGGTGGGATAGGTGAAAGTTTCTTCGGGTGGAATAGGGAAGGATGGAGTAACGGTGGCTTGAGTTGAAGGGGTGACAAATGGCTCTTGCTCAGGCTGCCTGACGGGTACGGGCTCGGGTTGAACTCCGCTGCTAATTAACTCGTCAATCAATTTCCTTTGGGCCGCCATCTCGGTAGCCATCTCACCAAATTTAGTAAGCATTTCGGTTAGTTGAACCCCTAAACTCTCGGTCTCGGGTTGGGCGGTAATAGCAGACCCATCCGATTGTTCCGGTTGTGAACTCATGTTTACACGACTCCTCTGGGCTCGACTACGGGATCGCGTTATGATGGGGTTTCGACGAGAAGTTATGTTTAAATATTACCTGAAAATACGAAATGGCTTGCTTTTTAGATTTTAGCCCTGGCTTGGCTTTCCCAGCAAAACAAAATAAAATAAAGAAAAAGAAAAAGACAAAAGTTAGTAAATATCCGGAAAAATTCGGATGCATGTCCTATTGGGGAGCCCTTTTTGCGCCAATGGTAGGCCTAGTATGATGCAATCCTCTAGGGTAGGCACTATACCATACCTGAGGGGTCCAATCAACTTATTGACATTTGATTAGAAAGTAATTTGGAAATTTTGGACCAATTGAACAGCGGGAGATCTTCCAACAAAATGAGGACAAATCCGAATGAATGATTGGTTTTGGTTGGCACAAGAATTTATACAAATTAATTTAACTTTGACGAGCATGTTATTGAAGAAAATTTAAAATTTCCTAACACAGATCAAAACCCTAATTCATCTAAATCAAATAAATGCAATGGGTGATTTTCTTAAAACAACTAGGTTTCTCAATTTGAAATTTGACATTAAAACCCTAATTAGTCGATTAAGTTGGATGAAATTGATGATTTATTCAAAAATTGACCGAATCACCTTAAAAAGGGTAAAATGGTCAAATGCATTGAATGAAATTTGATTATTTATTCAAAATTGAATGGATAACCCTGAAAATGAATTAAACTAATCAACTAAATTGAATGAAATCAATTGATCAAACGGATCGAGTGAAATGATGATTTATTCAAAATTGACCGAATTGTCCTAAAAATAGGTAAATTGGTCAAATGGATCGGACGAATTTGATGATTTATTCAAAATTGATAAGAGTGCCCTAAGAACTAATCAAATGAATTGAATGAAATTGGTGGTCTATTCAAAATCGACTAAATTGCCCTAAAATGGGTAAACTAGTCAAATGAATTCAAAATCGACTAGGTTGCCCTAAAAATGAACAAATTGATAAAATGGACTGGATGAAATTGATGAATAGAATGGTCCAATGGATTGAATGGAATTGACAGCTTATAAAAAAAATTAATCTATCCATTGGTAGTTTCAAAAATTTATTGCGATGCATTAGTCTATGAGCCTTCTAATATCAAATTTTAGCCTCAATTTATTTATTGTCTCAACAGTGAGGAAATATTGGTGAATTTCTTCAAATTAATGTCCTTTACGCAAGGGATTTTTACCAACTATGTTAAAAATGGCCAAAGAATGATTGTTAGATGCTCATATTCTAATGTACCAAAGATTGCCCCAGGGTCATGGAAAGGATCGGATCCTACCTTACCTTGTGCACTACCCCTTTGGATGGTACAAAAATATAAACGTGCAAGTCTCCTTGGATTAAATATTCGAGACACAGGGCAGTTTATTCCTAACGTGGGATCCCCTAAATGGCATTCCCTTTCTGTGGTTTATGCGTGATGCCAGTTTATTAAAGCAATAAAATACGCAATTTGAAATGAAACATGACCTAAGGGACCATTTATTTGCCAGGGTAGGCCTAAAATTATATGGCATTATTAATTCATGAACAAAATATACCAAAATTTCTTAAACGTGCAATAGCCTACCTACAAGGGTAGGTTCTAAAAGAAGATCATGCCAGGCCTTTTATCTCTTAATGTTGTGAATGCAAAAGGCAAGAAACAAGGAAAGTTAGCTCAACACATAACACATTGTGGCAATCAAATAATAATAATAAAATATAGAAAGCAGAAATAAGGTGAGAGGGTTGGAATCCCTCCCCTCGTGCATAGTGTCCCTAGTTCAGGATAAGGTCGACTCTATCCTAGGCAATTCTAATATGGATGCATGAGGTATTGGCTCACTAATGCATCTAGACTCGATAGGTTTTAGGTCCCCGAGCCTTCAGACTTGGAAACCAAGGGTCTTCAATCCCAAGGTTCCTTGTCGGTGGCTCGAGCGATTCCCCAGACATTGCTACGCACACGTCGTGTCACGGCTACATGTCTGAATGAATCTATCAAAAATCCCCAACCTTCGACTAAAAACTAAAGGCTATTAACCCAAAGCTTAAAGCGGAAGATTGAGTGACCCCTCGGATCATGCTACGCACACGTCGTGTCGCGATCACACGTCCAAGTGGGTCGCCTAATCCTAATAGGGTGGAGTGGCGTGACAAGCCACTAAAAGAAAAATAAATGAGGGGTACAAAATTAAAGCGTATGCACGTATGCTAGTGCTCGTTTGGAGGGGAGGGATCAAGAACCAACGCGAGGCTTTAGGGAAATATCCCCCACCCAAATGCAATGCAAAGCGCGGAATTATATAAATAAACCATCTATCAATCAAAACAATCGTACGTCAAATGGGTGAGTGAGTGAGTTGATACGCGCGAAATGCAAAAACCCCTAAAACGAAAACATGCAACCCTAAGCATCCAAATGCGATATATGAAGAGGTTAAAAGAAGAAAAAGATTGACTAAATCAAATTTGCTCGGACTCTCTAAGTCCCCAGTGGAGTCGCCAGCTGTCGCGCCCCATTTTTTATAAGAAAAATAAATGGTTTAGAAAGTGAATTTTGATTCAATTTTTGGTTGGAAAATGAATTTTTGATTTAAAAGAAAATGAAAAACATGGGTCTAAATGGGACATGAAAATGCGACGATTTGACCCAAAATATAGTTTAAAAAGGGTTTATTGAATGAAAAATAGAGTCGCCACTTGGTATAGAGTTAAGGTGTACCAAGTCACCTAAAAATGAATTTTTAAAGAAAAAAGTAGAAAACCCCTTTTTAAACGACTCCAAATCTATGAAAATTAGAGAAAAAGATTCGGGAGTCACATTTGAAGAAAGGGAAGGCAAGGATAAGAATCCAAGGCACCCTTTCAACCTAGCCAAGGCTAGTTGCGCGATTTAGTCAAAGATTTTCTTGTTTTAACCAAAGAATTTATCACATTTGGATGTACTATATGAATGCAAATCCTAGACCTAGGGGGAATATCGGGGGCAAAATTTCTCTTCAAAGCTTGAATGGTGCCAATCACATTAATTGTGACGCCCAAGAAATGACTCTTTGGAGAGGTCACGAATAATGCAAGAATATGAGACTCTAAGAAGAAGAAAAGGATAAAATAATTATAGAAATATACATGTCTTAAAGGAATGCATCATGTCGGGTGCGGGGGACTAATGTTCGTGACTCAATTTTCCCTTTTAATAGAGGGAATACGAGCGTGCTAAGGCTAGAAAAAGCCAAACTCGTCCATATCCCATATTCAAGGGGTTATTTCCTAATCTAATCAAGCAAATGCACTACCCTAGTCCTAATTCTAAAATGAAATGCAAGTCTAATGTCATGTATCATACATAGGGGTATATATATAGGGAAATTAGGGATAAGGGATATATGTATAAGGAAAATATCATACAAAATGATAAAAAGGCCCTAGAAAGTGAAAAATATGCATGAGGTGGAGTGATTTGATCACACAAGCATGGTCTAACGTTCGAAAGGCTCTTAAGGGTCTAGCGTTGGACTAGCCCACATCTACGCTCTCTCACAAGCATTGGACTTGTAAGAGTTCGAGGGGACAACCATGACTAGCATTGGACTAGCCACGGTTACGTGCATTGGCATCCATCATACACATATATAAGTAATGGGCATAATTAAAGCAAGTAGACATGGGAGCACGTAATTCACATAACACATAAGCATGCATATCTAGATGCCAAAACCTAAGAAAGCGATTAAACACATAGTACCTAAGCATGCAAAACACATAAGGCAATTAAGGCCCTAACTATTACATTTTTAGGGGGGAAGGCCTACTACAATCTAAAAGGAGAAATGGAATGAAATAAATAGTTAAAATAAATCTAACTATTACAATTGTGGCATTTAAATGCTTTTCAAATAATCAAAAATGAACTAAAATAAATATACGAAATTAAGACAAGTAAAGCGAACAAATAAATAAAAGGAAAACATTCAAAAGGCATGCAATTGAACACATAAATCACATAAGTGCACATAGGGTCAAATAAAGTAAAAATAAGGGATAGAATGTACCTCCCTTGCAACGGTAATCAAATGAAGGAAAAATAGCTTCAAAACAATAAAAGGGTCAAGGCACCAATTAAATAGTAAGCATAAACAAAATCACCAAATCCCTCCCAATTGCAACTTAAATGAAATCAAATAATGCACAATTTCCAAGGAAAGTAACTTATTAATCAAATTTCTAAAATAGAGAAAACTATCAAGGACCCAATTGCAAATATTAACCCAAGCACTCAAGCCCAAGTGAAACATTTTTAGGAACTTCAAGGGTCCAAGAGCAACGAAAGGGTCAAATAATGATTGAAATTGCAATTACTTTAGGACCTAATTGCAAGAAAATTAAAACATAATTGAGCCATAGTAAGATAAAGGGAAGCTTAGGGGATTAAAGTGCAATTTTGAAAATCATTTTTGCATGCAAATTTCCATGCAAAGCTGCGGAAGCATTGTCTGCAACAAGAACATTTCTAATGACAAGCATTCGGCAACTAAGAAAACACAGCCGCAAGTCATTTTCGCACGCCACCTTCCACCTCAAGCACAACTTTGATAAAAAACTTTCAACCAAAACAGATAAACACAATTATCCCAAGCCAAACAAGCAAAAAACTTGGAAAAGACATCATGCAAATCTGGAACACAAAACTCCACTCTTTGGCAGCTAATGATGCTTCCTTCTGCAATTTTTCTGCTGCAACTTTGCAGCTCAACTCACGCAAACTTCACACAAAAAAGATACAGCAGATCGCACGAGTTTATCAACCCAAAACCAATAAAAGTCTCAACCCATATAGCTAACACAAACTGGACAAGGTTCTTGATTTGTCGGAAAAAAAAGAAAACAGGCAACAACAAAAGAAAACACGAAACCAGAAACGTTGAGAGCTAGCTTAGTTTCATCCAAAACCGTGCAAAGTAAATCCCTAGCATCCAATATCTTTTTACCATAAGACCTAAAACACCTATCTCAACATGATGAGATGAGAACATGAACTAACATCCAGCAAAATTGTGACAGCCCCACCTCCCCCTAAGGCGAACCAGAGGGTTCGGCGGGCCGCCTGCCCAGCTCTCGCCGGGACTCAGTCGTTCACTACATTCCTCAAATAAATTGCAAGAATAAACCTCAAATATTACAATATAAATCTCCAATATACATCAAATTCTCCAAGAATTACATGTCAAAAGCGAAGCGTCCACGCTTCCACTGCGCCCACTCTGATCCATGATCCCAATTATTATACAAGAGGTATTCCACAACAATAAAATCACAACAAGCCTTCCTTCCCCACGAGCCCTGTGGAGGGGAATAACATAGTTTTGGGGTGAGCTAGAAGCTCAGCGAGTAACCAGGAAAATCATTAAACAAATATATTTCACAATAATGCATTTCGATCATTTAGATGATGTCATGATTCAGAGATCAAATGTCCGTTTAGTGCTCTCGTGAGCCAGGGAAATCATAGCACTTGAACACCCCACGCTCAAATAGATCATTTAACATTAACATTGAGAGGGAGCCCCTTTTTGAGCTCCAGATAAACATGAACATGAACCATAAACAAAGTGGAGACATTGGTGTCCAGCACTAGACTTTCCTAGAACTCATTGAAGCCAAATCATGTCATGAATCCACATGCAAGCACGCATGATATGCAATCGAATAAATAATGCAAGAAACATTTCACAAGTACTTTGGAAATAGTTTAGGGTCACTCACCTCCATGTGGGTCACATGTAGCAGAGAAACAGATACTTTATCCCTAAGAAAGCGGTAACACATAGCACATAGGCATGCAAACCACACAAGCAAGAAATAAAGCGAACATAAATCCTAACTATTACATTTGAGGGGGGCCTACTACAATCTAAAAGGGGAAATGGAATAAAATAATTAAAATAAATACCTAACTATTACAACTTGGCATTTAAATGCCTTTCAAATAATTGAAATTGAGAGGGAAATGAAATAAATACTCAAAATTTAAACAAATAAAGCAAATAAAAAAAATTGGATAAAAAACATTCAAAAGGCATGCAATTTAACACATAAAGTCATATAATGCACATAGGGTCAAATAAATTAAAATAAGGGATAGAGTGTACCTCCCTTGAGTTGGGGCCCTAATGGAGTGAAAATACTTATTTATCCTCCAAAAACAAAGAAAAGGTCAAGGCATCACTTTAATTAACAAGTAACCGCAAGCAATGGGGATAAGCATGAAAATTGAATCAATTGAAGGCACCCAAAAGGAGGCAAACTACCCATGTTTAAGAAATAAAAACAAGTAGAGACGTGCTTGCAAAAGTCAAAGAATTTCGAGGGATCAATTTATTGAATATTAGGGGTTTAAAAGGAACGAGATTAAAATTAATGGCTTAAGATAAAAAAAACTACCAATCAAATGACATCGACTCCCAAAAATAAATGAAAAAACTATTTGCCATGATTGAATAACGAAAATGCCAAAAATTCCAAAAAAAATCAAATTAACTATAAATCTAGAAAAAGTTATTAGACCCTTCAAATTCATCCTACAACTCCTTAAGCATCTACCCAAAACAAGTCAAGACATATTAAAGAGAAAATGGCATGTTAAGGGGACAAAAATGATTAAGTTTTCCAATTAATTGGGCCACAGTGGAGCAAATGGAGACTTGAGGGGCCAAAGTGCAACTTTTAGAAAACATTTGCATGCATGCAGTCCACAGCTTTTCGGCCAAAAAAAAAACTGAAACCATTTCTTTTGGCCGTTTCTGCTATGGTTATCATGCACAAGCTTCCGCAACTCCAAGCAACTTTCGGTAAACAAAATTCATGCAGCACTTTGATCCATTTCCAATCAAACATGGCTACAACTTAATAGCAATGGGATTCTTGGAATAATTTCATGCAAGTTTCATGCAACAAAAGAAGGCAAGAATCTTTTGCAACCAATTTCTATTAAACTTCAACAACCGAAAAGTGAAAACTGCTGCACTTTGCTTCACTTTCCAACACCAGATTCAGATTCAATCTCATACCTTAACCAAAGTTTTCTTGATCTAAGATCCAGAACTTTAAACTAAACAACAAGACATAAATTTGACCTCCAAACAAGCAAAGACATAGGAGGGAATTATGCAAACATTGAAAACACTACGGATGAAGTGGCTGCAACCCAAAGAGCTTGCCGCACTTTCCGTCTCCAAATGCAGATTGCTTAATTACAACTTTGATTAGATATCTTTTCAAAACCAACCCTACAACTTTAGGCTAAGCAGCTATATAATCACCACCATCGAAACAAGCCAAAAACTTAGAAAGAGATCATGCAGGGATTCTGGAAAAATATACAAGAATGGTTCGGCAATTTGGTTTTCATTTTTCAGCAAAGTATTCGAACATGATTCAAGTGTTTTAAGAACTCAAGCATGCAAACTCAAACCAATTTAGTTCCTCTTCAACACCAGATTGAGCATGCAACGTAACTGTAAAAACTCATTGAGCATCCACGGAGAATAAAACAGCACAAAAGAATGCAACATCTTCTTGCTTCGCTGCGAACTTCGCAGCTTCGAGCTCGTGTAGATTAAATGCCGAAACATTGCATTAGACTCACCATTTATCTACTAAATGCACACACATTTTCCAAACATCAATTTTAACAGCGAGGAACAAACAAAAAAGCAAGATCATGCAGTCCATTCAAAACCATATTGCATTTCTGAGTTCATCATTAACAGGCGTCGCATGGTTTAAACAAGAAACTGACCATACCACAAACCCCATCAGACTTTCGAATGAAATGCCAAAACAAATCTCTTTTTCATATTTTCCTTGTCTAAAACCCCCACAACTTGAACATAACCCCAGCTCTAGATTTACACACGACAAAAAAAAATCAGAACAAAGAAAGTGTCGACAGTAAGCTTTTCCCTCAATTAAAGAAACTTTTGTAACCTCTGAAACTTTGAGTTTTCAGCAACCTTACATAACAGGCATATGCCAAGCCATAATCCGACACAAAAGACAGCAAAAAAAAAATTAAGGGAATCAACCCCAAAAGTTCCTAGGTTTCCGTCTCTCAAACCCAGCCCAAGGATTCTTAACACGGAACGATCAAAGCTGCAAACTTTCAACTGTGAACTTGAGGTTCATCTCATGCATATATTTTCATACAAAACCCGAATGAAACCTTCATTCATTAGCCCCAAACCCATATATTCCTCAAGTCATCAGTTCTAACATAACCCAAACATAACGGCTATACACTCGAGGAGAATTCGGACAAACAAAAACAATAAAGAACAGATTAAAGATCATGCAAGTCTGAAATATACAACCTGCTGGGCTTGCTTGAAAGATATAAGGTAAAAAGGATTACCTTTAGCACCTTATGGTGTCCAGTGAACGAAGAAAAATCGAAGAGGTTGCGTCCAGACGCCAACTTTAAAGATACAAATTTCTGGTGAAGAGATTTCCAAAGCACCGTATGAAGGCAGGAACAATGGCTTCTTCTTGTTCAGCCGCTGCCCCTTTTCTTCTCTTCCCCTTGCTGCCTTTCCCAGTTTTCTCTTTCTTTTCCCGTAAGCTTTCTCTATCTCTCACTCAGACCCTCGCCGCCCCTAAACTCTCCTCTCTGTTTTCTCTCTAGCTATCCCGCCGTCAACCTTTCTCCCCGTCTGTCAAAACCTAGCTCTCTCTGGTTCTTCTTACCTTCGGCCATCAACTTCCCCGCCGTTGTATTTCCCTCTCTCTCTTGCCTCTCTTGTTTCCTCACTCAACCAGCCGCCAACTCTAGCTCTCTCCCGCTCTCTTAGTTTCCTTCTCTACCAAAACCTAGTCGCTGTTTTCTCTCTTCCCTCCACCTTCCAGCCGTCACTAACTTTTCCAAAAAAACCCCCCGCTTTGCTTGTTATCCTCAGCTTTTATAGCTGCCGAAATCCTCCAAAACCTAGAACAAAGGGAGGAGATTGGAGCTGCATTTTTTGGCAAGAATTTGAGCCCTTAGATGGGCATTGATTCTGGAACTTAGCACCAAGATGCGTTGGCATTGTACTGAGAGTACTTGGAGGAAAAAAAATGCCACGGAAAATGAGTAAAAAAAATGGAAGAAATGGCCAGCTGCAATTTTCTGTGTTGTCCGAAGCTTGTAAAAATGAGGAAATAGCGCGTGTCCCCTTTTTCTTCTTTTTCCAATTAATAAACAATAAACTTAAATATAAAAGAAATAGAACATATATTTTTTGAACCATTTTCTTTTCCAACGAATCTCAATACCAAAAGTCTTAAAATAAAATTAAGCGACTAAATGCGCGAGAATGAATATTGAAATAAAAATCAAACGAATAATAATAATCTAGTATGCTAAAAAAAATGCCTAAAAACAAAAAAATCATGAGTTTAATAAAATAATAAAAATGAAACAAAAATAACTTAAAAATTTGGTGTCTACAGTTTGCCCCTCTTTGTCTGAGTTTTGGAAAAACTTGAGACAAAGAAGTAGACACCAAATACTTACCTGTGGTTATCCGGCTGCCACTTATTCGAACGACTGCCGTTTTTGAAATGAGGACTGACCTCTCTAACAAAATTTCAAAATGGGACTGACCCGGGCGAGAATTTTAAAACGGGATTGACCCGAACAAAAAATTCAAAATGAGACTGACCAAAATAGGAAATTTAAAACAGGACTGACCCGAGCAAGAAATTTAAAAGGGAACTGACCCCAACAAGAAATTAATCATGGGACTGGCCCGAATGAGAAATTAATCATGGGACTGACCCGAACTAGGAATTAAACATGGGACTGACCCGAACAAGTTTTAAATCATGGGACTATCCCGAACAAACTTTAAATCATGGGACTGACCCGAACAAATTTAAAATTATGGGACTGACCCGAAAAAAATTTAAAAGGGGACTGACCCCAACAAGTAATTAATCATGGGACTGGCCCGAACGAGAAATTAATCATGGGACTGACCCGAACTAGGAATTAAACATGGGACTAACCCTGAACAAGTTTTAAATCATGGGACTGACCCGAATAAAACTTAAAATCATGGGACTGACTCGAACAAAATTTAAAATTATGGGATTGACCCGAATAAAATTTAAAATCATGGGACTGACCCGAACAAAATTTAAAATCATGGGACTGACCCGAACAGAAAATGAAGTGCTCACTAGTGGGACTAACCCATGTTTAGTGGCAAAGAAAATAAAATGCTCACTGGTGGGACTAACCCATGTTCAGTGGCAGTGGAAATGAAATGCTCACTGGTGGGACTGACCCATGTTCAGTGACGATGAAAATAAAATGCACACTAGTGGGACTGACCCATATTTAGTGGCAATGAAAATGAAATGCACGTTAGTGGGACTGACCCATGTTTAGCGGCAATGAAAACAAAATGCACACTAGTGGGACTGACCCATGTTCAGTGGCGAAGAAAATGAAATACACGCTAGTGGGACTGACCCATGTTTAACGGCAATGAAAATGAAATGCTCACTGGTGGGACTGACCCATGTTCAGTGGCAATAAAAAATGCACACTAGTGGGACTGACCCATGTTTAGTGGCAAGAAATGAAATGCACGCTAGTGGGACTGACCCATGTTTAGCGGCAATGAAAATGAAATGCACTGGTGGGACTGGTTCAGTGGCACTGACTGACCCAACGGCTAGTGGCGATGCAAAAGAAATGCTCACTAGTGGGATGACCCAACGGCTAGTGGCAGAAAAAAAATGCACACTAGTGGGACTGACCCATGTTCAGTGGCAATGAAAAGTGAAATGCACACTAGTGGGACTGACCCAACGGCTAGTGGCGGTGCAAAAGAAATGCTCACTATTGGGACTGACCCAACGGCTAATGGCAGTGAAAATGAAATGCACACTAGTGGGACTGACCCAACGGCTAGTGGCAGTGTAAATGAAATGCTGGTATGTATGAAGAAACTGTATAAGACTTGCTTGGAAAATTATCCAAAGATTTGCCCTAGTGTGATGCATTGGTCAGTGGGATTAAACCCGAGCCTGCCTTAGTTGGTGGTACAAAATTCAAGCCCAACGTGAACTTTGTGATGTTGGCGGTACAAAATCCTGGCCCAACGTGATCTTTGTGTTGTTGGCGGCACCAAATCCAGGCCCAACGTGATCTTTGTGATGTTGGTGGCACAAAAACCAGGCCCAACGTGATCTTTGTGATGTTGGCTGCACAAAATCCAGGCCCAACGTGATCTTTGTTAATGTCAGTAGGATAAAACCCAATCCCCAGCGTGGGCCCTTCTTCTTTCTTCTTCCTTTTCTTTTCCAGCAACGGCCTTCCACCTCAATTGATGTTTCTCCATCGTTTTGAGCCATGAATACCTGCACAGGGGGGCTTACCAAAGTACAACATGCACTTAAATTGATGCACTTACTACTCATGAAAAAAGCAACGTGATTGATTCGAAAGTATATTATTTGACTCTTGGACGAAATTCCCAGATGTATTAAAAATTTTGCCCCAGCGTGGGCTTATTTTGTGAAATCTCACAATAAAATTTTTGCCCCAGTGTGGGCTCCTTTTGATTGTAAAAAATTTGTTTGGATGACTCTCCATTTATTTTAAACAAAGTAAGCAACTATGTTTCCTAACAAAAGATTTCATGATGAATTTCTCGAAATAATACCAAATTACAGAAGATTTCTTCCTCATCTTAGCATCGATGCTTAAAGTAATGGGTTACCACTTCTTGTTAACTCATCTTTCAGGACCAATCAGGTGATCTTATTTCTGATTTTGAGGTGGCTAAGGAAAATGAGAAGTCAAGATTTGTCTTGTTATTGTGCCCAAAATTGTATGTAATCCATTCAACATCACATCTTAGTGAAAGCAAAGAGTTTGTCACCCTTATTTCTTAAGAAAACTTAGCCAATATATAAGCTTTATAAGCTTGCAACATATGGGTAGAAACGATAGCTAAACATGTGAAAACTGGTTATACCCTTATGATCACAAATGATTGAGGGATTTCTTATGAGCATAATCCTCACTTTGGGTTGTCATGAAGGATAAGTCAGCGATGGACTTTATGAGCTTGTAATGTGGTTTGAAAATGATAGTTAACGAATAAGACTTTCAAGGACATTGCACCGAAGATCGCATTTCCAAAATTGCCCCTATTTTGAACTCAAAGATCTCAGATTTGGTGACTTTCATCATCACTTAACGGGAACTTCACCATCAAATCTTTTCCATTTCCTTTGCAATTATTTTTTGCTTTTTCCTTTTCTTTTCTTCTCAAAGGTGCCCTGGCGGATTTTCAGACGATGAGTAATGTCAACTTCACAACTAATCAATTCAGAAATATATCTAAACAATTTCCTAGCATCGGTATATGCGCATCACTTGCCAATTAATTAGAAAGTTTCTTAACAGAGATATTGCAAAGAACGGAAGTCAGGACTTTCGGCTTTTGTAATGGGGTCTGGTGGGGTGCTTAGAAAAGTTAAGGCTTGAAAGCGGATTTTCAAAAGTGGTTTAAATGATCTGAGATCGCATTATTATATCAACCCTTTTTTAGGGTTAAATCATAACTTGCCCCAGTTTATTCTCAATTGAGGCTCTTTTTCTCTCTCATTTTTCTCCTTTTCTTTTCTTTCTTCTCTTTTCTGGCCTTCGGTCGTTTCATTCACCGAGATTTTCTTTTCTTTCATTTTTTTCTTTCGGCCTGTCTTAAAAAATTAATTTTGCCCCAATTTGGGGTTTTCCTTTTCCCTCCTTTTTCAAAACTCAATTTACCCCAATGTGGGGTTTACGATTCTCAGGGGTTGCCAAACGAAATAGTTTATTCTGAAGGTTCAAAAGGGATAACTAGGGATAAAATGTTTGATTGGAAAAGAAGACGGCCTGACTTTTGTTCCATTCCTCACATTGACCCTGAAAGGAAGCTTTCATTAATGCGAAATTTATTGTATGTATCTGAATTAATTGAGTGAGGAAGACTCTTGTTCATCCATAAGTGGTCCGTCGGACAAAACTCATCCTTTTTCTTTTCCGTCAAAATTGAAGCCCAGATAGTAATGGTAGAATCAAAATTTTCCAATTTAATTTCAGTCTTTATGCTTTTTCTTCCCTTTTCCAAATTCTCTAATCTCCTTCCCCATTGTGGGGTGCGATCATAAGTGCCTTTGAAAAGAATCACCAATTTTAGCTCAAATGAGGATGCAAGGGATAAGCAGTGTTTAGGTTGTAGAAACGATGGCCAAAGTATCATTCTTACGCCTCATGAAAACCAAGTAAACGAATTGCTCGTTGAGAATCCATTCCCTTTTGAAAATCTTCCCAATGTAGGGTAGTGATCATTAAGGCCCTTATTTGAAATGAAATTATTCTTTTAAGGCTCAAATGGGAGAACAAATGATAAAATCTGTATAGATAGAGAAACGAACGCTTGAAGTATCATTCCAAATTTTCAAAACAAAGAAGAAGTGATGTACATTTTTGCTTTCACTTAGATGTGAATTGAATCTGGTTAGACCAGTGGGCATTTTTCCAAACAAAGATTGTCCCAATTTGTAATTTGTCAATCAATGTGACTGATTTTTGGGGGTCCATAGAAGTGGGCAAAATATGGATTGTGCGGTGAAGGAGAAAAGGTATTGCATTGGATATTTCGAGGCAGACCAATCAGTTTGAGTGCTTTCTTCTAATCTCGAACACTCTTATTGTATAGTTCGGATCACCAATCTAGTGTGAATTTTCAGGCAAGAGGTTGAAAAAAATCTCAATTTGAGCTTATTTCTTAAAATTCATCATGAAATCTTCAATGAGCAAAAATAAAGAATGAAATGTACATGAGTATATACAAGACAAATAATTGTCTGAATAAAAGCTTCATTATTGCCAATGTTTGAAATTTTTTAAAAGCAATACATATGAGAAAAATTCTAAAGAACTCCTTTACACATGTATACACACTTTTCTCTCTTAATAACCCCCTTTTTTCCTTTAAGCAATGAAACCTCTTAAATGTTTTACACGAGCGCTTTCAGATGAATTTTCAAATTTACATTGTAGGGCCTGCCCAAAAATCAAGTAATACTTGTAATTTTCAGAATTTATTAGATAAAAATCGTTATCAGATATAGAAAAATATTTTCACCTTATTGAAACATTTTTATGAATGCAGGGGAGGGGAGAAAAATAAAAAGGAAAAATACCCTGAGTTAATAAGCAAGACTATAAAATCGACATGCATGTCCTATAGGGGAGCCCTTTTATGCCAAGGGTAGGCCTAGCATGAAAAATGCAATCCTCCAGAGCAGGCACTATACAATACTTGATGGATCCAATCAACTTATTGAGTAAAAAATAATTTGAAAAAATTTGGCCAATTGGAGTGAGAAGAGACATTTGTCCTAAAAATGAGGACAAAGTCCGAATGGATTGCTTGCTTTGATCAACGCATAAAATGATGTGTAAAAGAGTCTACTCTTGAAAGAATTGCAATGTCTCGATTAATTTATTCAGGGAACCTTAGATCAAAATCCTAAAGAGAATAAACGGGTCAAATGAATCGGATGAAATTGATGATTTATTCAAAATTGACTAGATCATCCTAAAAATAGATAAACTGGTCCAATGAATTGAATTGAATTGATAATTTATTCCAAATTGATCAGATCAACCTAAGGAGGGTAAATTGGTAAAATGAATGAAAATGATGATTTGTTCAAAATTGACCGAATTGTCCTAAAAATGGATGAATTGACCAAATAGATTGGATGAATTTGATGGATAATTTGATCAAATGAATTGAATGGAAATGATGGTTTATTGAATTGTCTACCTATTGGTAGTTTCAAAAATTATTGCGATACATTAGTCTATGAGCCTTCTAAAATCAAGATTTGGCCTCGATATATTTATCGTCTCAACAAAGTGGAATTATTTGTGAATTTCTTCAACTTAATGTCCTTCCCGCAAGGAATTTTTACCAGTTTTTGATAAATGGCCAAAAAATGATTGTTAGATGTTCATATTCTAATGTGCAAAATTTGTTCTACGATTATGGAAGAAGATCGGATCCTACCTTACCTTGTGCACTCCCCCTTTGGAAGGTACGAGAAACATAAACATGCAAGTCTCATTGGACTACTTGTCTGAGACATAAGGTGGTTTATTCCTATAACGGGATTCCCTAAATGGCATTCCCTCTAAGGGTTTATGCATAATGCCATTTTATCAAAGCAATAAAATATACAATTTAAACGATATCATGACCTAAAGGGACCCTTTATACGCCAGGGTGGGCCTAGAATGATATGCAATTATTAATCTATATATGCAATATACCAAAATCTTTAAACATGCAATAACCTATCTAAAAGGTAAGGTTCTAAAAAAAAGATCATGCCAGACCTCTTATTTCCTAGCGTTTGTGAACGCAAAAGACAAGAAAACAAAGAAATGTTAGGTCAACAAATAATCACATAACACGTTGAGGCAATTAATTGATATAAAAGGCAATAAAGAAAAATAAAGAAAGAAGGGTGGCATCCCTCCCCTCGTGCCTAGTGTTCCTAATTCAGGATAAGGTCGACTCTACCCTAGACAATTCTAATATGGATGCATGAGGTTTAGCTCACTAATGCATCTAGACTCGATAAGTCTCAAGGTTCCCAAGCCTTCAGACCTAAAGGTGAAGGGTTATCAATCCCAAGACTTTCGGTTGGTGGCTCGAGTGATCCCTTAGACATCGCTATGGGCGTAGTGCACACCATCCGCCTACCTAAGGAAATCAATCCTAACCCTACAGGGTGGTGTGGAAAACGCCCACGAAAAAGAAAAAATAGGGTAAATAAACTATGCATGCACGTATGAAGTGCTTTTTATTTTGAGAGGAGGGATTGTACCATTAGATGCGGTCGAAGGTTATAGGGTAACTACCCCCATCCCAAAATGCAATCGCGAAACAAGTAAAAGTAAACAAATAAATGAACCATCCATTCATCACATACATAGTGTACGAAGAGCGATTATGCGCGTGATAGATGCAAAATCCCTAAAAAGAGAAAAAGGGCAAAAGGGAACGAAGAATGCAACCCTAAACATCCAAATGCGATATATAAGAAGGTTAAAAGAAGAAAAAGATTGACTAAATCAAATTTGCTCGGACTCTCTAAGTCCCCAGTGGAGTCGCCAAGCTGTCGCGCCCCATTTTTTATAAAATAAATAAATAAATGGTTTAAAAAGTGAATTTTTGATTTGAAAAATGAATAAAGAGCACGGGTCCAAATGGGACTTGAAAATGCGACGTTTTGACCCAAAATAATAGTTTTAAAAAAGGGTTTTTGAAATAAAAATCGAAGTCGCCACTTGGTATTGAGTTAAGGTGTACCAAGTCACCTAAAATGAATTTTGTAAAGAAAAAGTAGAAAAAAAACCCCTTTTTAAACGACTCCAAATCTACGAAAATCAGAGAAAAAGATTCGGGAGTCACGTTTGAAGAAAGGGAAGGCAAGAATAAAAATCCAAGGCACCCTTTCAACCTAGCCAAGGCTAGTTGCGTGATTTAGTCAAAGATTTTCTTATTTTAACCAAAAAATTTATCACATTTTGATGTACTATATGAATGCAAAACCCTAAACCTAAGAGAATATCGGGGGGTCAAAATTTCTCTTCAAAACTCAATTGATGCCAATCACATTAATTGTGATGCCCAATACGGATTCTTTGGAGATGTCACGAATAATGCAAACATATGAGACTCTAAGAAAAGAATAAAATAATTATGTAAATATACATGTCTTAAAGGAGTGCATCATGTCAGGTACGGGGGACTAATGTTCGTGACTCAATTTTCCCTTTAATAGAAGGAATACGAGCGTGCTAAGGCCAGAGGGCCAAACTCGTCCATATTCCATACTCAAGGGGTTATTCCCTAATCTAATCAAGCAAACGCACTACCCTAATTCTATTTCTTAAATGAAATGCAAGTCTAATGTTATGTTTTCATACAAAGGGATGAAGAATATACATATACAAGGGGAAATATGGAATAGGGGATATAAATAGAAAGTAATATGGGATAAAAAATGTATATATAAGAAAAGTGTCATGCAACATGGAAAAGACCCTAAAAAGTGAAAACATGCATGAGATGAAGTGATTCACACAATCATGAATAACGTGCGGGAAGTTCTAAGGGTCTAGCATTGGACTAGCCCATGTCTATGAATTCTCACTAGCATTGGACTAGTGGAAAATCGAGAAAAAGGTCTCAACTAGCGTTGGACTAGCGAGAAATCGTAAAAAGGAACCACGACTAGCGTTGGACTAGTGTGGCGACGACATGTATTTATTATAGTCTAATAAATCAGATAAAGCATAATAAAGCAAATAAACACATAAATCACATAAAGCACATAACACATAGGCATGATATCTAGATGCAAGACCCTAAGAAAGCAAGTTACATGTAACACATAGGCATGCAAAAACACACAAGGCAAATAAAGTAAATAAAGCCCTAACTATTACATTTTGGGGGCCCCTACTACAATCTAGGATGGGGAAGGAATAAAATAAATAAATTCCTAACTATTACAAATTTGGCGTTTCAATGCCTCTCAAAATTAAATTAAATAACTATACAAAATTAAAATAAATAAAACGAATAAATAAACAAATGGAATAAAAACATTCAAAAGGCATGCAATTAAGCATATAAAGTCACATAGGGGCACATAGGATCAAGTAAAGTCAAATAATGGGAAAGAGTGTACCTTCCTTGACCGGTGCCCTAAGGAAACGGAATTTACTTATTTACCCTCAAAAAAAAAAGAAAAGGTCAAGGCATCACTTTAATTAACAAATAATCATGAAATTGAATCAATTAAATCATGTAAACAACCTACATTTAAGAAATTAAAACAAGCAGGGACTCAATTGCAAATTCGTTTCCAGATTCTTAGTGGATCAAGCCATTGGGCCGTCTTATTTATTTGTTTGGGCCAAAACCTTCCCTAGCCCAATCGAAACCCAAGCAAAACAGATGGGCTAGCCTAATTGTTCTTACGAATTGAATCCAACTAAATTAATCACAAACTCAATCCTAAAAACCCAACCAAAAATGTTGGGCTCTATCTTCCTAAGCCCAAGTCGAAAATTCAACAAAATAAACTGAACCACTTCCTTAAGCCCAAACAAAATAACCTCTTAATCCAAAACACTTGTTTCACTAAACCCAACAAGATAAACAAATCAACTAAAATTATTAAGCCACAATCATGACCCAAAATCAAGAATTAATCTATCCACAAAGTCACATAAAATATGCAAACAGAGGATTAAACTTAAAAGGACAAAATTTTTCCTTCAAATGGAAGCAGCATTGATGTTTGTTCATTGCTTGACTCTATATTGTCATCTGATAGGAGAAATTTGGCATTATGTGCCATCTCCTGACAGAGTCATTGCTGCTCAATATGGCGAGCCTATGGTGGCCTCTGATGATAAGCCTGCACAAGATTCTCAGCAACTTCAGAAAACCAAGTGGGACAAATTGGAAGCATTCAGCATTAGTATATCAGATTTTACTCTCGCACTTCTCGCTAGAGATGAATTTGGTAACATATATCCTTGTCGTTTTATTTTTTCTGATGTTATAGACATGTTATTGACTTGTTTAATCATGTGCAGGGAGATTCCAGGAACTTCTATTTGAAACTAATGTCAATTTGAGTGCTGAAGGGCCAAAAACACTAAATAAAGTTTCTTTTGAGATTTCCAAGTTTTCCATCCTTTCTCAGTTCCTTCATGAAGCTGCAGAACACCAAGCTACGGAAATTCAAGTTCCTCATTTTTCTGCTGTTGCATGTGATGATATTTCATCATCCATTATGCTTGGAGATCCTTCAGTTATCGAAGAGCATGAGAATACAGGACAATCTGTCACTCATGATTCAAGTTTCATGAGTACTTCTGCTTTTCAACATGAACCTTATGCTGATACTTTGCCAGATTTATGTGATAATACAGGATCCAAAAATTTGCATTCAAGTCCTCAAAGCTACATACTGAAAGAGTTATGTGCAGTCATTGCAGTTGAGTGGCCTGTCAAAAGAGATGGGACTGGTCCGCTGGACATAAATCAGCTTTGGGTTGGCAAGGGTTCTATTTCAGGTTTTGATATGGTCCTCTCTCTAAGTCAGTTACGGGTGAGGAATCACATAGCTTCATTTTGCTTTTTACTAAGATGGCCATATTACAACTGACATTTCCCGATCTTCAATAAATGCCTCCTTTTCCCATTACATTCAAACTTGCTTTTGTTCAACTATTGTTGCTAGAAGCATTGTAGAATGGCTATTTTTGAATAGAAGTATCATTCAAGTAGGAATTATCCTAAAAAGATCACCCATCAAATGACCTGAAAACATCTTTAGAAAGGATGCATATGCTTCAAAATACCCCTGGTTGAGTTAATTACACTCTATATAGAATCAGATAAGATAATGGGACAGTGAGGTCCTTGACCTTTAAGTATCTGCCAATCTTTTATTGTTCTTTTCGAAAAATTTCTTAGAGCTTTTCTTCCTTAGTCCCTAAGTATAAGTAAGAAAAAGGAAATGGCGACTTAGTATGGCACTGAGGGACAATTCTGCTTTTGCTAATTAGCGTGTTACTTTGAGATTTTAGGTGTAAGTATCCTCCTTTATGCCTGTATAACTATTGGTTATGATCATTCACTTATTTTAGCTTTTGCCACATGCATCAGATGATACTCTCTGTTGTTGAATCTTTGTCTGGAGTTTATAGTGAAGAGAAAAGTAGTAATTCGACACAAAAACGTTGGTCCCTGAAACAAGAATCTGAAGGAAGTTTCCGAGAAAAAATTCCTGATGGTATTTATTTAGCTGTTGCAGAATGTCTCCTTGTTGTCTTCTTGATTGGTATTGGCTATAATGGTTGTTACCATGTGTATAGGATCAATAGTCGCAATTGAGGATGTCTATCAACACACATTTATTGCGGTTGAGGATGCAGAAAGTGGATACAACTTAGTTGGAACAATTCATTATTCGCTTGTGGGAGAGAGGGCTCTTTTCAGGGTAAGTGATTTCTAAATTTTTTGTATTATATAGTGCAGAAGTTGGCTATTTTCCAGTTTCTTACTTAGCTTTTCAATTTGTTATAGACACTGTACTGAATCCAAAATTTTGGCACTTACTTTTCTTGCTGCATTAGTTTGTCAGTGTCCGGCATCTTTTATAAAATGTTAAATTCATGGTTTGCTATATTGAGCAACTGCAAAATCCATGATGGCTTTTTTTTTTCTGCCGTGTGAAAATTCATAGCCACCTCTGATATGGTATATTATGGATTTTGATATTCAATTGACTTCAACCATACTAAAAGCTTGTATGCGATGC